>NW_010515672.1:0-3192 GCF_000687285.1 Phaethon lepturus
TAGATTGGTTATTAGGAAAAATTTCTTTACTAAAAGAGTCGTCAAGCATTGGAACACGCTGCCCAGGGAGGTGGTGGAGTCACCATCACTGGAAGTGTTCAAAAAATGTGTGGACGTGGCACTTCAGGACATGATTTACTGGGCATGGTGATGTTGGGTGGATGGATGGACTTGATGATCCCGAAGGTCCTTTCCAACCTTAATGATTCTGTCATTCTGTGACATAGCTGGACCAAAAAAACGGTCAGTACAGTTGTGATGCTTTGGAACTCCTTCATTTTAGCAATTTTCCTTTCAGTTTATTACAGTTTGTCTATTTTAACTTAAAAGTATGGTAGAAAAACTGGCTGTATTTTTTTTAATTTGTACTTCAACACTGTATAGGCATGGATGACCACAGATGAATGTTACCAAAAAAATCAGTACAGTCACAATAACAATCCAGAAAAATAAACAGCAACCATCCTCTTACAGAGCTGGCCATCCACTTTAGCTAATAAAATACTGACAGAAAATACTATGTTCCACTATTGGTGCCTTTTCTGTATCATTATTGCTATATACTACTTAGGAATGTCTTTAAAAGGTGGGGAGCTGGAATGGGAGAGAAATCCTGGCAGAAGCACAAGGATTTCTTAGATGGAGTCCACCCACTAAGATGTTTGTGGAAGCAGCTGTAGGCAGAAGAATGATACAAGTGGGATCTGAAAATGATCCTCAGAATGAGTGAAACAACACGAGCACTCAACCCGTTTCCACCTTTAAACTGTACCAGAAAGAATAGAAGTAACGTTGCACTATTTCCAGCTAGAAAGTGTGTTGTGAAATCCTCACTACCCCTCATCAATCTATTTTGGAAGACATTTTTGGTATTAGGAACATGGTTAAAATTATTATAAAAGGCACTTTTTTTTCTCATCAAGGTCATTTACTTGCTATTGTAGACAAACACACTTTATGAACACTGTTATCAAAAATTAGCTTCAAACTGTGGTTATAGACCCCAGTAACTTCCTGGAAGTCCAGCTGAGATGCTCACTCCTTTCATTGCTAGTCCTTTTTTGTGTCCAGCATGAATGTATTCACATCTGTTTTATAACCTTGTGCCGCATTGCGCTTCAGAAGAAAGGTCCTTTTCCTCCTGGAGACATGCTCAGAGAAAGAAATGGTATCTTCTCTAAGACTTCCTTTTGCTACATAAAACTAGCAAAGTCCTTTTCACTTCTGTCATGTGATGGGTTCTCCATTCTCTGGTTATTGTGTTGATCTGCTGGAGGGCAGGAGGGCTCTGCAGAGGGATCTGGACAGGCTGGATCGATGGGCCAAGATCAACTGTATGAGATTTAGTAAGGCCAAGTGCTGGGTCCTGCACTTGGGTCACAACAACCCCATGCAACGCTACAGGCTTGGGGAGGAGGGGCTGGAGAGTCCCCTCACCAGCCAAAAAAAAAGTCTTGCTTTCACCTAGTCCCATCTGAGTTCACCTTTCTGTGGTGGAAGTAATCGAGACCGCTCTAACAGTGCCCTGTGTAATCATGTCAATAGCTCTTTAACCACAAAACATACCATAAATCTGTGGTAACACTTTAAAAAAATTGGCCCAGGAGAAGCACACGGACATGCAGTGTTCCTATTTGGATGAAATCCAGAACCGTAGGTCACTGAAGATTTAAACCTTATTCAATTGAAAAGTAACTTGCTCATTTTTCAGCCAAAGGACATGACTGACCTTCTCAGCATGAAGCTAAGCATATCAGTTTCTTAATGATATTAAAGAGAGGAAAATTTTATAGGGGTGGAACTTGTGGGAGTGATTATTCCAGGCTGAGAAATAGTGTATTAGTTTTAATAATAATGTGACAAATCTATAATAAAAGCACAATTTATTATTTGTATTTTTTGGACCCTGAAGTCCAGTGTCTCCTTCAGACAAAGAGAAAAGTCCGTGTCCCTGCCCATCCTGTCCTCCTCAGACACGGGAGGAGCCAGGGATCCATGCCAGTCCTCTCCTCCTCTCCCTTTCTGTTTTCATAAAACACTTCATGCACATAAATTTTTGCTTAACCTTTTTTTATTGTGTTATGTTTTTTTTTTTTTTAATGTAAAAAATACCTACCCTGGAGTTGGAAGAGAAAGCTGTGAGATGGTTTGATATTTATCCCCATTCAAATGTGACTGTCTGTTCTGGAGGATGCCAGGTGCTTCAAACACTGCCAAACATATGGCAGGGCTGCGGTGCGGCCGCCTTCGACGGGGAGCTGAGCTAATAGCCCCACATGCGTTTCATTTAAAAATATGGACAACTATTCAATCAAAATGAATTTTGTCATCTTGGTCAGGACTGCATTCAATCTGCGCCGAGAGACATGAAAGGACACTCCGCTGCCCGTGTTTTATAACAATGACTCATTCAGCTGCTCTAATCCCAGGCAGATACGGCACAATGCTATTCCTTGCCTGGTTCTTTCCTTTCAGCTGTAACTTTCCCTCTGCTAGGCACAAAACTCAGTGGTTGTCAAGAAGGTCTTGTTAGCACCTGCTTTAGGGGCTAGCTACTTATATCCAAGGCTTTGCACTTTCATACCGTTTTTCCCCTCTAACTCTGACCCTTTTTCTCCAAGTATGAAAACGTATCTCGTCTTTCCCTTGCAGCTACAGGACAGGAAAGCAGCTACGGTTACAGATCTGTATGATACAACCTTTTTACCTGATTTGTCTAATGAAAAATGTATAAGCAAGTAGAAAACATTATTATCCCAAAGCAATTTGTATACAAAAGCATAACAGTCCTACTAACCCCAGCAGAGGCGGCAGATAACTCAGCTGTATTATTTTTTGTTTAAAAGGGATTTACCTTCTATCGTGGTTTCCTAGACTGGTTCCAATGCTCATTAAAAGAACTGGATCAAAAAAAGCCCTAGTGAAATCCTAGACCTAGTGAACAGTGAACTTCCTAAAAAAAAAAAAAAACCAAACATAAATAATAATAATTGGGAGAAATAAGCACGTATAAATTAATCTGTGGGGGTCATTGGAAAGATATGCTCTGTTTCAGGAACTAGACTAGCTTAGATATTAAAGGCATGGAGCAACTTTAGAGGTAATGATCGAATTGAATGAAAAAAATTTTTTGTCAAAAAAAATCGTAACTAAATAATCAAACACCCAGTGCATTCATATCAGGATGTGCAA
>NW_010515672.1:3325-3543 GCF_000687285.1 Phaethon lepturus
GCGAGCGCCGGACGTTAGACGCGGGGCTCGCCGTGGGATCCCCCAGCCGAGCGCTAGGGACCCCCCTCGCCCCACCCCGCAAGGGCGGCTTTGCTGGTGACGCCCCCCCTAACCCAGGCCCCGGTGGGTCGGAACGCGCTGCGACAGCCGCCCTCGCCGCAGCCAGCCCAGACCTGCGGGGCGAGGCGGGGGGGAGGCTCGGCTGGGGGGCACCGGGG
>NW_010515672.1:3574-13838 GCF_000687285.1 Phaethon lepturus
TGCGGAAGGCGGGTTCGCGTTTCTTTAAAGGGCTCCTCGTTTGGTTCCTGGCGGGGAAGAGGGAGCTGCAGGAGGAGCTCTGGGTAGATTATTTCGGCTAAATAATCAGCAGACTGAAGTAAGTGGCTAGACCACAGGTATTTGGAGACAGTAACTGTAAACTTGGTGTATGCACTGACTAAAATAGCTTCTCAACAGCTGTAAGTTATTATGTAAACATGGGCTCTCACATCCTTTATTAACAGTCACAGAGGAAACTGCTCAAATTTAGCTTTGTCTTATGCATGGTATTATGAAAAAATATTGAAAGTATATTCTTCTACAGATTGTTACAGAATTTCTAAAGAAACAGCACATTATAAAAATCCAAGCTCATTAAATTGGGCTAGAGGTTATTAAAAGTCCAATTTTTTTCTAAATATATAAACTGTATTAGGGACATCCAAAAAGAAGAAATATTTGCATCTACCTATGTATGCATAGCTCCTACTTGCAATCAAAGGAAAACATTTGAATTACAATTATTATGCTTATGGCCAATGAATGCGACTACTTCTCAACTTGCATGTGCTTGCAGGGAAGATATTCTCCTGATTAGGGACCGACGGTCACCCATGCCAAGGTCAGCAAACATCTCGTTCTGATTCAAAGACGAGGCGAGATGCACTCCTGAGCATCACATCGACTGTGTTCATCCTGTGTGCAGGTGGCAAGAGCTGGACATTGTCTGACCTTACGGGCACAGGCTACCTCTTACCAGCTGAGCTGCTGCTGAGGTCCTCCAGTGTGAATACGTCTACATTTATAGAAGCAGATCACTAAATAAAACTGATGACTGGTCTATTTCCATGCAATTTAACCAGCCAGGTATGTGCTCCCACTTGGGAACATAACGTTTTGAAAAAGAACTGAAGAAGGAAGGAAAATTCTGCTAAAGGCAAGGAAGTTATACACTGTCTGTCCTGTATAATGAGTGAAAGAGCGCAAGAATTCCTTCTGCTTAAGATTATAACAAATAAAATGCAAAACAGACTCATAGGCTATGGAGCATATTTTCAAACTGATGAGCAGAGACAGGCTGAACTCCCAACCGGCCAAGAGAGGCAAAGATCCTCACCAGCTGTAAAACAGAGCTTACCGCTTTTTGAATGGGACTGCGTGGTAGGCTAAGGAGGAGACCCTGGTATCAGAAGTCTGAACTTGTGATGAGTCTTTTTGTCCTTTATTCCCAAAAGAAGGAGGCATTTGTTCATTGTGTTCATTTGCACCACAGCTATATAATCTAATGCCTCAGATTTTTCTTGGCCTTTATAGAGACTTTTCATTTCCTTTCTTCCCACAAACGACTTCTGTGATTTTTTTGGCTCCCATCTGAAGTACCAGAGACAGGTCTCAACTAGAAACAGGACAGGCTACATTGGTACTTGTATTGAAATACAAATCTCTTGGGTGCCTTTGAGGTGTACCCAAAAGGTTATACATACCACCTGCCAGATCTGGAGTTTCAAAGAAATTTTCCCCAAAATCAGATTAGTGGGGATGAGCGAGTGTTATCTACCTTTCTCTGTAGGACAGAGTGTGTTATAATAGTTACCATTAACTAACGGCATAACTGCTAATGGAAAGTGAAATCAGCAGTGTAACCCTTGATCCCCCCAGCTGTCTCTGCAATGTATATCAGTGTGTTTGGGCCTTTTGCTATAGATCTGCCAGTTGTCACAGGGAGCTGGCAAGCTTTTTGTGGCTGAACATCTATCAAATGGTCAAATGCAGTAACAGGAGGCTGAGCTCAGGGGTCTAAACGGTCCTTTTCAGTCCATGTTCATACAATAATTTTAATTTCCGCATAGGCTGGGCAGCTATGCAAAAGAGAGAAAGATGAGTAATGCCCCACAGTAAGGGCATCATGAAGTAGCAGATTTTCAGCACACTCAGTTTCCGGATGACTGGCCTGGTGGTCTTTCACTAGGAGCTGAGGTCCTCAGCGTGTGTGTAATGCTACCAGGGCAGATCTGCTGAATTACCAACAAGAATCTTTTCCAAAAAAAAACACAGCTGCAAAATTCAGTGTCTGTTCTTGCTCTGATGCTGTAGAATTCCTATACATTTGTTTCACAAAAGCTTCTATTTCAATATGTCTTAAATATCTTATTAAAAGAATTATTCTGCTATTATCATTTAATCCAGTGTGGTATGAACATGACATTTGACAGTCTATGGCTGAAAATTCCAGCTGCCTTTCTGGATTATGAGCATAAAGTTTTACAGCTGTATGTGGCAAGCCAGTAGGGTCAGCAAAAAAAGAGCCTGAATTTTCTATGCAGATCAGTAAAGCTGCTGCTGAATTGTTATTCTTCCCCTTAGTGGGAGCCTCAAGAGACCAAATGAGCTGAATTATCTTCTCTTCACTAGTGAACCTATCTCTTAGGGGCAAGGTCAAAAATAAGACATGGCAGGGACTACAGGAAAAGGGTTGATCGTGCTTTGAAGTCTTCAACCCTGTGTGGCAGCCTAAAACACAGGCATGAGGGTCTGGCTGAAGGGCCATCCTGATTCCCACTCCAGAGAAATCCTCACGTGAATCTTCTTCCCCATGAGAAGGTATTTTTTTTAAGTGGTCAAGCTGAAGCAGGGTCAGGGTTGTGCTCGGCAGCAGGTTACGGCTTCTTTGGAAATCAGTGACGAGAAGGAAGGCAGACAAGAAACCACTGGCCGCTGCCCGGATATTGCTGCCCTCCAAACAAACAAGGACATGCAGTGGTACGTCTTCGAGGTCATGACACAGCGGCGTGCTCACAGCTTATCTGTGATAAGTCAGGAAAAAAACAAGACTGAGAAAGCCACAGAAGAAGTAGCTCACCTAGGCAGTGGAGAGGCAGATTCACAACACTTAACATTCACTTAACATTTGCTAGTGACAGCTCTGGCCTTCAAAGACCCCAGGATACGGTGCAGGACCTCATTATGCTGTGTAAACCCCAAACAAAGAAACCATCACTATCCCAAACTTTTACTGAGTAGTAATTTAATCTGAGTAATTTCATCCAAGCAATTTAAACTTTAATCTCAATAAAACAGACTAGTAAGATGTGAATAATATAGAAGGTACAGATCTCATTTAATTTATTTACTCTGAAAAGGTGGAAGGGCATCCATTTAGGAAACAGACTTTGGGCATCTGACAACCAGGTGTGGCTGAGAGATACGTCACAAACCTAGAAGCTGATTTAATTTCTGCTGATTTTGTTCTTTATACTGATTTCATTTCATTATACCGTTTGTCCATGGAATATATTAAACACAGTCCACATAGTTAAAATTCTTTAGAATTTTGAGTTAGAAAAATCACAGCTTGTGATGAAGACTGAAAAATACTGGAAGGGCATCCATTTAGGAAACAGACTTTGGGCATCTGACAACCAGGTGTGGCTGAGAGATACGTCACAAACCTAGAAGCTGATTTAATTTCTGCTGATTTTGTTTATATTTTATACTGATTTCATTTCATTATACCGTTTGTCCATGGAATATATTAAACACAGTCCACATAGTTAAAATTCTTTAGAATTTTGAGTTAGAAAAATCACAGCTTGTGATGAAGACTGAAAAATACCAGATCAGGAAATATAACTCTCCCTCTCAATACTGAATAGCTTTTTTCTGAAAAACAGCCAGCAAAGCCACCCTAGATGACTTTAAAATTATATTGAGAAATACAATTGCAACATATTAAAAAGGTTGTCACACATGAAAAATCATTCTTCTCCAAAAAGGCCAACTTTTGTTCAGCCGTGATGAATAGTTCAGCTAAAACACACCAAAAGGCACAGAAGTCCTGCTCTTTCTCCTCCAGTAACGCTTTCACCAGAAACAAATGGGTTGTTTCCTGGGGAAGATCAGGCAAAACATGAAAGCGAGGGAAGAAGTTAGATGGGGACAGTAAAGAAGCAATGGGAAAGGTAGGGAAGAGTGGATTTCAGCCAGGAAGAGTATGCTGTTAATAAGCCGGCTTCCCCAGATGTGGTCCTTCCAACACGACCCACGCAGTTGGGCACAGAGCTCACGCAGGCTGTGGGGAGACACGAGTCCACAGTTTTGAACAGCAAAATAAACCCAAACGCTCGACGTTTGCCGTTCTCCTTCTCTTTCACCTCACACTCTACATTTGTAAATGTTTTCTGTGTGGGTGGATTGCTCCTCTTTCCTGAGCAAGTCGATGCAGCTGCTCCATTTCCAAGTGGGACGGTCCCTCTGCCACGTGGTGTCATCGCGGCGGCCTTCCTGCGAACAGAAGGGGAGAGGCAGAGGGGAGGAAAAACACGACTGGCATTGCGGTAGCTCCTCAGGGCCTCCATGGGGCTGGCACCCCGCTGTGCTCGGCTCAGGGCAGGGCACGGGCTCGCCCGGCGGCTCTGCTGCTGGCCGCGGCACACAGAAGGTGCCAGCAGAAACGGGCAGAGATGGGAAGCGCCGGTGGGGAGGGAGGGAAAAGGGACTGAATAGACTTGTCTGATAACTGGAGATTAACATTGCCGCACAATCTTCGTTTAGAAACAATCTGCATCATCCTAATTTAAATGACAGAGGGGCCAAGGCTGAGCCCTCCCATTGGAGCATCTTTTGTCACCTGGTAGGTCAATGGCACAGCTGGGGATAAAACCCTGGGGTGTGATTCTCACCCCTCCTTCAATCTTCTGCTGGATAAAAGGGCTGGAAAAACGTAGAAAGTCTGGGCTCTCCGGGCAGCTCGTGCAGGGACAGCCATGCGCCAGCCCCAGAGGATCTCCTGAGACTCTCGGGCGCTGGAACTGTGCAGGGACCTCCTGGTGGGACAGCCTTTGGGCACAACAGTGCACAGAGATGCTGAGCAGCCTGCGGGGCAATCCAGCAAAGGCGACATAAATCACACTGAAGCTGCACGGGAACCTCTACCAACCCAGCAGAGGAAAGAGTACCTAAGCCACTTTACCCTACCTGACTTCTGGGCTGAGCATCTGCCTAAATTAGCATGATTCAAATATTTCCTAGTTGTGAGTGTGTGGGTGTCAGAACTGAGCATTTGACTCTTTGACCATTTTCTGCTCAAATAGTTGTTCCCACCTCTGCTGGGGAAGAGGCGGGTATGAAGCCGGGACATGCTACCCCAGGCTGCTGAGGCCGCCGAGCGCCGGGCAGTGCCCGAGCGGTAACCTCCGCGTCCTCAGGAGGCTCCCTGAAACCTTCGCAACTCACATGGAAAAATCCTTACTCACAGCACCTGCAACTGGGGCTTTATTTACAGCATAGCTTTCATTAAATTCTGATAAAAATTCAGTGTTGGCAGGAACCTCTTTTCTCACTACCAAGACCGCCTTTTCTAACGTAAAATATCTCAGTGGCAGCCAGTTAATTACAGCAGGCATTTTAAGGCCAGGGATGAAGTGAGGAGTGCAGAAATAGCCACGAGAATTTAGGGGAGCAATATTAATTGAATTATCCTAATTGCAAGCAGAGGCGTGTTCTCTGGAGTCTCGCTACCACAGAACCACAGAACGACAGAAAGGACGGGGAGAGGTGGACTGGTCCAGCTCCCAGCTCCCAAGCAAGGTTGCCGATGCTAATCCCTCCCTTGCAGGCGCGGTTACGGAGATCCGGCAGTTTGCCTCTGCAACCTCGTTCCTGCGCTTACCTGCCTGATGGTGAGAAACAGTCACTTCCACGCCTGGCAGCTCGCGAGTGTCCAAACCTGGCTTCGAGCTTAAGCCCGCCTTTGAAAAATGTACTCCAGAGTTTTACCTTTTCCTTTTGAAAAACTGAAAACAAATAAACAATCTCCTCCCCAGTAAGGTGTGTTTAAAGGAAGATGAGCTTCACGTCCTTTTAACTGTTCCCCCGATTTTCTTCCTTCTGTCACTCTTCCCTGCCTCCTGTAATTAAGCAGGAGATGTGACATAAACAGCAAACCAAAAGCAAACACCAAGCACAGCCCATGACTGAATGCTCTCTCCAATGACTGGTTTTAAACCTCTGCTTTCCCAGGAAGAGCAATTTTACCAAGTGCCTTGTAAAACAAACCCCTCTGCAGTGAAGTGGTCAACTTATCAGGGAGACGACAGTGGGAATGTAATTTCTATCAGTAAGGCTGATTCAACCTTTTCTATTCATGAAGATTTTGATGGATTATGTGAGATCAAGTCAAGCAAATGTATACACCATTACATTAGTGCAGTAAGATGTTCTTTGGCAGCTTATCCCTAAGTACCTCTGCAGGACTATTAGGGTGCTAGCGGTGTTGTCCAAGTCTACAAAACTCATGATGACAGTAAAACGGAGATATCTGAAACCGTTGAAGAAGTGTTGCTTCAGCCGAGTGGAGCACATCACTGTCCAGGGACATGGCTGCTTTCTACTTACCCTAATACTTCTACAGGTGGAAATCAGACAGTCAGCACTATGCTGAAAAACATGGGCTTTGTTGCTTAAGGAAAATGTACCTTCCTTCCAGGGAGGGATGCATCGCTACGTTCACCAACCTTGAGTCAGATGCAGAGGCATAGGAGAATGTAGATGGGACCGAGAGGGAGTATGTTACACTCCAAGCAAAACAAAATCAAAGAAGAGGCGTTTCTGCCTTCTGCAGCCCGAAGGACGGAGCCTGCAGAAATTATAAGAAGGCACTGCTGTGACTCATGGCACCAGTAACCATTTCCCCTGGTCTCTGAGCTGCCTGCTGGATTTCTCTCTTGTCTCTTGTCTTATGTATAGTCCGTAAGAAATCTGTGAGTGAAGCCACCTTCTCTGTTTGGACAGGAAGCATCAAGCTCCGAGAATGCTAATTGCTACACAAATATAAAATAATAGACAATAACAATCACCATATAATGACCAAATATTGGGAATGATGGCAGAGCATGCTGTTCTCCCTGGTAGCAACAATGTTGTAGCAAAATTGGGTAATCATCATCTACTGCTCAATAGAGCAGAAAAGGCTGTATGTCCCGTGTTTATACTGGTTGGGGTGCTCTCCAGTTTATCTGTGAAGTCAGGCTTGCAGGCTCTTGAAATGTAATTTGGGAGATAACTGGATCAGTTCTTCCCAGCGGATGTAAAGCAATGAAGGCTCTGATGAGAGACAAAGAGAGGAGGATTTGGTCACTGAAGAACATAAGTTCCAAATTAAACACAAGAAAAAATAAAGCTCAGAGAAGGGCTTTAGGGAGGAAGGGGGTAGAAAAGCAGAGATAAAGGAAAATAAAGAGATACTGTAGAAGCAGCATAGCTGTCTGTTGGAGTGGATGTCGCTGGGCATGGAAATGAGAGGAGATGTCGTCATTCTGTTTTCTGTGCTCCGAACCTTTAAATGTAGATGAATCTCTTTCGCTGCTGTGGGGGCAGCTCCGAGGCAGCTGCTGTCTTGTGTTTCAGTGCAGATGCAGAATAGTACCAGAGCAAGATGGTTTCCCCCCTCTTTGCTGACCAGCAGCTTCTTTTAAAATTATTTGATTTTTAAGGTTTTTTTTATGTTCCCCTTCTAAAAGAAATGAAAGCGAAGTCTGGATGATATAAGCGATATATTCTGTCAAATAGGAAAATACACTCTTGTGGAAATTGCTGATAATATGACAGTGCTGGGCACATACTGCCAACCAGTTAGAACCATCCCCGCTACCAGCTGGCACTGGGGTTGTTTCATCCACCAGGAAGACAGGACCCCGGGATACATGGACACCCATGCTGCAGTATAACATAGACACTCAAATTTCTCCTGCCCCTGTTTGGATTATCCCCATCACTGCCCAACCTCAAAATCCTCAAAACCAAAACATCACACCCTGAAGTGCAGTCAGGAAGGATGACTCAGGGTGCAGCTTTTCTTGTCCAACTCTGTCCTGAGAGCACCATAAATCAGTGGGGTCACAGTCTCAGCTTTTGCCCTGGACTCCCCATATTTCTGCCTACACACTGCATGCCGTAATGCACTCAACTCTCTCTCAAAGTCTCTGCATCAATGCATAATTACATGCAAATGGGATCACTGTACCACAGACCTTTAACTAGCATTAAACCCCTCAAATGCAGTAGAAAATCCTGAGGGTTATTCCCATTCCACTGTGAATTTATCCAGAAGCTATAACGCATGCATATATTTTTTTCTAAATATGCAATAATAGCTGAAGTGCACACTTTCATCCATTAACCTCATATTGATGGAGACAGCACAAAACTCACAGGGCTAAATTCTAACCTGAGTTCAACTTGTGCACCTCAGTGCGGTTGAATGCATAGAGCTGGGCGCTAATTTTGACCCACGCATGAGAAATAGAAAGGCTGCATAAAATGTACTTCTGACTATGCAGGAATTACACATATGAAAAAATACAGTTGAGCAAATCTATTCATCGAGAAAATGACAGCCTACAGAAAATGTAACTTGCAGCCCACTTCTTCCCCATCAGTGCCATGAATTGTTTTGAAAACCTTAAGCCTGACCACTCACTACATTGGCTCCCTACAGAGCTTCTCTTCAAATTCATGCTCCCATTAAATGGCCTAAAAAAATTGTGGAGACAAGGAATGTACTTGACTACTGAATTACTTTGGCATGAAGGATCCCTCTGTAACAAGAAATAATGTCTTTTGTGCAAGACAGAGAGCTTTCCAGGAAGCAGAGCCAATGCTGCGGACATCGTTTGAACCGCCCCTGTGCATTTGACAAGGTCCTTAATCCACTTCTATTAGTAAAAAGAAAAAAAGAAAAAAAATCAAATAAAGAAAAAGTAAAGCATAGGGTATCTAACCTTCCAGAAATGTCTATGTACATGAAGAGAAAGCAAAACTGGGAATGACATGTGAGTCTGTTACTTTCTGTCCCCACAGAAAGCGTTCAAATGAAAGCATTAAGCTACAGTGGTGGTTAGCATATAAGAGCTTGAATAGAATAAAGAAGAATATCTATTAGCAAATGACATACAAAATGAAAGGAAATGTATGGCCTTTCAACCTCTAGGTCACTGGGTCAAATCCAGCTCACATGAGCAGTGATGGAGGTCATTGCCATTTGAGGGCTTGGTGATCAGTATGAAGTTGTCTTCCCAGCCATGAAGTACAATATCAGAACTGTTGTTCCTTCCCGAGAAATGAAGGTATGACATTGTTTCTGTAATCCTTTGCTCATTTAAATGCCAATAGCATTAACATTTGATAATTCATGGTAAATACATGTACATCTTGAATGCTGTGCTACCTCGAATCTTACGCAGCATTATTGCTAATCAAGGGTGCAATAAAAATGCATTTGCTTTTACATTATTTACAACTTCTTTTCATTGGTGCAAATGGCCATGCAGGATACAAACTAGTGGAAAATCAGACAATGTCTGTAATACAAATTCTCAATCAATTGAAAGAATTCTAGTATATTTACCTTTAATTACAAAAACTCTGGAGTACACTTACAGTGACTAAAAATATCCAAAACATTTAGGGAAGGAGAACCAAATGTAAAAATTGAAGTGACTAACAGCACTCGTGATTATAGTTTTGGAGGGGTAGCCCTTCAGACTTTCTCATTTAAAACATGACATAACAACAGGTGACTTTCTAAGTACCTCCAAAATATGATTGGTTTCCCACCATGTTTTTAAAAATCAATTATATATTTTCAGCTACAAAAGGCTTTGCAGAAATTTATTGAGAAAATTGAATAAAGGTGGGTATTTCTGTTTTTAATGAGATTTTTACAGTGCTGAATTTAAGCTAGCAGTGTGCAGGCTGTTGGTGGCAAGTAAAATATTCACAACTATAAAGAGGAAGAAAGGTAACCAAGCAAGTAAACTTGGGTTTGCCTCTGCGAAACCCATCTGTGTCACACATGCAACGACGAACAGTTGAGTAGGATGAGCTTTTATCATTTTCCAGAAAGTGAAAGAAATCCCATTCAATGACATCCCTTGTCAAAAAACCACACATTTAGCAACGGAGTTGGAGCCCAGAAAGCAAGAGTGCAATATATTTTAAACAGAAAGGCTCTGCACCTCACCCTCTAAGTAAAACAGGCTTGTACTGGCAACCTACTCGTGCCAGCAGGACAGCTCTTGCATGTGTGAATGAGTCAGTAAAGGATCCACACAATCAGGCCCTAAGTGGCCATGTGATTGAGTTTAAAGAGTTAAAAACAGTGACTGTGAATTGCACATGGGAAAACATTGTCACCCCTAACTTTTTCTCCCGCAGGAGATGTGAGGCGGGCCAGCCGTGCCCCTGCTCCGGGCGAGACAACCGGCCC
>NW_010515672.1:13869-30259 GCF_000687285.1 Phaethon lepturus
CCATCGCAGGGCTCTGACCCACCACCGCCGCCATGGGGACACGGGGTGCTGCCCACGTGCTGCCAGCAGGACGTGGTCTGCCACCTTCTTCCTTATTACCACAGTTGCTATTTTTTACCATGCGTCTTCAATACCTTCAGTGCAACAGTACTAAGCCACTCAATACTTCTTCATGATCTTTCCTCCAAGGTCGGCATTTACATCCTCACTGCCCCATTTTAGAGATGACAGACCCCAAGCAAGGTCACGGCAGGAATCGGTAGCTCTGGCTGGCGCAGCAGCAGGATTACCCGCCTGCCCTCTTTCTGCATTACCCAGAAAATTCTTCTCCAAAAGAGCTGGAAGGGTACAGGCACATAATGCTCTTTTTCGAGAAGAAGGAACTTAAAATACTTACTAACTTCTCCTTGGTATCCTGTCCTGCCCAAGCAATTTTGTAGCATGGAGCATTTTAACAAGAATGCTACATATAAAATAAGGAGGAAAAGTGTATTTTTTTTCACCAGCGAGAACTCAAGTGAACAAAGGATATACTGCTGTTTCTAAAACCAAACTGTCCTCAGGCACCTGCCATCAGGAATACTGTTGTAATATCAGGATAAATCAATCCGTCTTCTCTCTGACGATGATCTTTTCTATACATGCTTTATTGCGGCAAAATTTTAGCAGCACTTTTTTGATATAAACTTAGCCTTGCAACAGTTTCCTTGACACAGATTTTCATCCTTCTGCCCCCATCTTTTGAAACACGTTTAGCAATTTATTCTTGAATCCATCTGTATCACCGCTTAATTATGGATTTTATTGCGGAGTAAAAAGCATTTCAGTCACAGTCAATTTTAAATTTTCCCAGCGCAACTAGACGTTATCTATGGGAGGATAGGTATGAGGCGGAAAATGGAGGATAGCTAGATAAATTTTGCTTGAAGAAGGCTTCGTTTTGCAAACGACAAAATTCATGCAGCCTAAGATAAAGGCTCGAAAGCCGGGACATACAGGCCCGAAGACCAAACCCGGCCCCTCTTGCAGAACCCACCAGCCACATCACAACGCCCGCTGGTTTTACCGCCCGGCAGCTTGGAGATTTACAGGCTCCTAACCTACGCTGCAGCCACGGCGATCAGAAACTGCAACGAGGAGCCAAACGCCCGGCCCCACGAGGAGGTCTGAAGATGCGTCGCCTGCGTCCTGCAGCAGGCAAAGCACCCAAGCGCCTTGCGAGGAGCGCTGCACCCTTTCAGCCACCCTGGAGGTGATTATTATTAAGCTTCGGTGGGATAACTCCAACGAGAAACTGCTAGCAACACGAGCAAGGGCTCCACAACCCTGCCCTATATTTTTGTTTCTGGAAGCCATTTTTTTAATCTGTCTGTAGATGAGGGAATTATATGCTAAATTTCACCTCCTCCCCCACTCACATCGCAAGGCTTATCTAATTCACATTTATGTGAAGTCCGATTCCCCCGCTAAGTATTTCTGCTCTCCCACCCAATTTGGCATACAGTGAACAGTGAACAAAATAAATTTAATTGATTTGTGCAGGTACTAAAACAGATTATCATGTACGCAGATTTGGAAAGCAGGCACTGTGTGTTAGCCAAAGGGATGATGCAAACTATAATTATTTACAAAGGGTTTCAGGGGGCTGGGTATTAGCCGGGAGTAGATCATGTTAGACAGCAAAACAATTTCACATTTACCCATCAGATGACAAAGAAGGTCCAAACTTAATTGTGAGGTGATTCGTATATCCAGGAATGACTGATTTACAACATCAGCGCGGATATTAAGAATCAAATTTTCATACGAAGGCACTTGATTTAGCTATTCCTGCAAACCGTAAGCGTGATGAAATGCGCCGATTTCCAGCGCAGACCAGATCGTTCCATCCAGGCGCCGACCACAAATAAACACCTCACCCGGAATGCCCAACGGAGCACACACGTGCACCGCCAGCTAGGTATTGCTGCCTCAGACCCATGCCTGCCCAGCACCTAGAGGAGAACATTGACATACTGACATACGGCTGATAAATGTGCGATGCAAGTATCAGCAAATCGCCACCTCCAGCACGCAATTAATAAAGGACATTTCTAGCAGGGCACATTAACAGTCATCTTTTCCCTTGGAAAGGTTGTTGTCTTGAATATTTGAGAACAGCGTTACCTGTTCAGCCTGTCCCTCTCCGCTGCCTCTGCCCATGCTCTGGTGTGACATGGGGACGTCAGGACGGCCGTGGTGGCTCACGCCACCGCTCCGACCCAACTGCAGCAATACGTAATGCTGGATGCCCGGGGAAGAGCATTAAACCAGGACGGGCACACAGCCATTCCTCAGTGCAGCATCCACAATGTCCGCGCTTTCATATTAAATGAAATTGTGGAATGAAAATGAAAAACCTTGCCTGCAGAAAAAGGAAGCAAGCTGTGAAGGTGTTCGGTAAAAGGCTCCCTTTGGTACGCGAAAGGCGGAGGTTGTTTTTCCAAGGGCATGGGACGCTTTTACGCGACCGAGGCTACAGAAACTGCAAAAGAAATTGTATAGCGGGTTCTTTAATCAAATGTCTATGACAGCTGAATTAAAACATTATTTAATGGAGTTAGTTCTGAGATTTGAAGTTTGTTTTTCTTTGTTCCACAGCCCAGGAGACCACTCCTTTTTTTATGTCTCCCTGATGCATGAAATCAGTGTAGTGTCCCTTACACTGCTTCAGGAATAACGAAGGCTGGAAAAACACTTTTCTCGGGTAATAAACTCATAGCTGGCCTGAATTTTTTCCCCTTCCACACTGAACACACAGCTGAACAGACTGCTCTCCTTATTCAGCAATGACCAGCGCACAGCTCCGACCAAAACCCTGTTATTTCAGCTGATTTTGAAAGGTGACTCTTAAGAACATGGTATATATATTCCGAAGAAACTCTATCCCATGAGTTTGATGCTATTGCATAATCACAGGCATCGTAGATTCTAGGCTTTGATTCAGAAAAATACGTGATTGATTTCAAGGCGACTTCATACACTTAATGACAGTTGCACAAACATCTGAGCACAATTTGTTAGCAATAATTATTGTTTTCTGAAAACACACAAAAAGCCTTCAGGAAAGGTTGGGATTGGTGTTCAAATGCTGAACAATCTAAAATGTTGATTATTCTATGGTACAATAAAAACAGAAAACAAAACAGCAAACACATCCTAGCAATGGTCTGAAAAATATTAATCAAGTCTAGAAAGGAACCAGAATTTATCTCATAGTTGTAGAATTGATTTTATATCTACACAGAATTTTTCATCCCTGAAAACCTCAAAGGGCTTTATAGACCAGGATTGAATTTTATCTCCCAGTTATAGGAAAGATACAGCTGCTGTTTTCAAAACCCCGGTCCAATTTCTAGTAAACATCTCCTTGGAACTAAGGTCAGTCACTGCTTTTTCCAACGTATCGTCTGCAGTATCATGTGCAGGTCCTGTGCAGTCCTCTCCCATCCCCTGGCCTCTTCCTCCTACCTGTGTATTACTTTCTACATGTTTCCTTCCTAGCTAGTGGAGTGAAGGAAACCTGATCCAATTTCAAAGGGTGAAATACTGAATTTATGAATAAAAAGAATAAAATGAAGATCTATTGTGGTGGACCCACATTTTACCCAGAGATGTTAGGGGTATTAGTTTTAGAAAGAATTGAAATAATAATAGTAAAAAAATCTTCTCAAATAAAATCTTACAGTGAAATTAAACACTTCCATTGAAATTGGAAAATAACATGTTATTATGTAGTACCACAATTCTGAAAACAACGTGACATAACCTTCAGTTGCTTCATTTTTAAAGTATTTATTTAAGGTACTCACCACTGACCTATTCTTATCTTACCATCACTTTTTAGGCAACAATTATTTCCACAACAGCCCTTCTGCCATGGGTAGAGAGGTTTGTATTTTTACTACGGCTAAAGTGCGAGTATAGCTTTGCCAAGACAAAGCAATTACATCAAATGCAGACCTGATCTAGCCTGATCACGGCAAAGCTGCACAACTGAAGCACATGCACCTTTCCTCCTGGGAAACCTAAAACCCACAGAGGTGTTGCTGCAGGTAAATCTGTCTTAGAGGCTTTTCAGTTTCATTGTTCACCAATCTTTTATTTGCCATTACCAAAAGAGGTTGTCATGGGAGAGAATTTGAAGTATTTTTTGGAGACCGGGCAACACAGAACTGGCCTGATTTTGTTTTTCTGAAGTTAGTTGGCACTGTGGATCTCTAAATAAATATAAAGTCATTGACAATCAAACAGGCAAGCAAGAAATGACATGTGTTTTGACAGTGCTCAAAATACTTTGAGGTATTTTTAGCCTATTTCTGAGTCGTATTAGCTTAACCTGTAATAGAATATAAATGAGCCCATATGGCAGAGATGTAATTATGTTCCATGTGAGAAATCCCTGTGGTAGATTTGGGGAAAAAAACCTCACCACATGTGCCTTCTGGAGGGCACGATTTACACATGATTACCTACTCATTTGCATTGAGAAGAATATGAAGTAACACAATGCTAACAACACGGTAATGAAAAGGGCAAGCAAAGACTCCAGATCCCTGGGGGTGCTGATCCCTCTGACTGACATCCAGTTAGGAGCAGGGAATTTGTCCCTTTAGGGAGTACATTTTATGAAGCGATCTTTGATTATGTGGGCACAGTAATCACGAGTCTTAATTATTATTACTGTGAGAGAATGGGCTACAAATCTCCAGGGAATGTGTCTGTCACAGATACTTTGCCAGCGAATGCTGAAAATGAGTGTTTTCCCAAGGATCATTTCCATTCCAACCTGATATTTAGCTGAAGTTTCTTTGACTACTAGTCATGAAACATTAAATATAGATTAGAGGCAGAGAGATGTTGAAAGTTAAAATTCACCGGAGGTGCACACCCGTGCACTTGAGAGACAGCCCCAAATGTTGTCCAGATGTTGTAGCAACAAGGCTGAGGGTTCCCAAGCTGCAGCACAGCCACAACAGAAGAGAAAGTGGATGTTTAGCATTCCACCAGCCTTCTGTTTAGTTTACTTGTAGTGTATTAATTTAGCAGAAAGTCCTAACAGCCTGTTAGCAGTAGATGTTACCAAGCGTACGCTACCCTGAAAGAATGAAGAAATTCTTTTATCGCAATAAAGGGAGTAATTCAAAGCATGTAATTGATTTTCCACATTTTCAAACTGTGATAAGACTAAGCTTTAGCAGCAGAAACATGTGTTTGCAGTTTTGTCAATGTTCTTCAATGAATTTAAAAAAATATGAACCTATAACTTATTGGTTGGATCGTTAACATGCAGTGGGCATTTCAGTGGCTATTGAAGCACTTGCCAAAAGCATGTCATCTTCTAAACAGACCCAGAGGTGGTAGGATTGGGTTTTGCCACAGGACATGTTTTTGTGATTATCTAAAATCATTCTTTTCCAGGAGGAACGGGACAGAAGAACATCAAGGCTTTCTTAGCGAGCTGCTGTCACGTTTATGTGCTGTCCTCCTTTACGTCTTCCATCCTTCTCACTCCGGAGGGGCAGAGCGGAGCCAGGGCAGGGCTCGCGGCTCTGCTCAGCCTCGCAGCATTTCCACCGACCCGCTGAGCAGCACACCTTCCGACAGTCGTGCTGCTGCACCCAGTCCTCACAGCCGTTCTTAGGGTGCTCTCTGGGACACTCCATGAACCTCCCTGATGCCCACCAGAGGAACTCGAAGCAGAACCATCCGAGCAATTTCCAAATGACAGGCAACGTACTCTCTGCGGGATGGCTGGAGAAGGCTCAGGTCAACTCCTCCAGCTGCTATTGGCAGAGTTTAAGTCCAGAAGGAGCAGTTAGAATTATTTAACCCAGCCTTTTGCCTCAAACAAGACACAGAATTGTATCAGAAATAGCTGTATCAAATGTAATAATGTGATGGCGTGTAAGAGTTTATCTTTTGGGAAGATAGCTTGTCTGGATTTAAAGGCTCCAAGTAACAGACCCTCCACCAAAACCTTTGGATGTTTCTCTCATTCAGTGGTTTTACTGTTAAAAGTGTGTGCTTGTTTCCGTATTAACCTTGTCAAAATTCACCAGTGGATTTCAGAAAGGTTTTTGGGTTCTCCTGACACCAGAAAGAAGACAGCACAGAGTGCAAGGGCCAAACTAAAGAGCCAAGCACGAGGCACTTGTCATGATGCTTTGAAACGAGGATACCTACTCACACTTTGGAAACAGGTCACTTACCTGTCCTCTGAAACTTTGCAATTTCAGCCTTCTTCCCATCTCGCATTATGGAAGACCTAAGACGCTTAGGAGTTCCTTCGTGAAAAAAGAGAGGACACATCCTCAGAATAACCTATTTATCAGGAAACACAAGGGAGATACGGAAAATTTGAGTCCTATTCCCACTCATAACGTCCCACCCAGACGTTAAGTCCCACTGTGCACTCTAAGCCCTGAACTGCAGGTTTTGACTCCATTGCATCTCGGTGAACACCTGTAGACAGCAATGCAGGCCGAGATGGTAACACTCATCGGGACCCACCGGAGAATGACGAAGCTTCCAGTGGATGAGGTAGTTATGGTGGAGAAAAAAGCAGAGGTTCATGTCCCCACATGTCACTTGCCCTGATTCCCATGTTAGAAGACTTGCCAAAGGGAGAAGGAAACAGCTTGGAAGGATGCCTGCCCACTGCCAGGAGGGAAGATGCTGTTTGCAGCATGGGGGTAAGGAAACCATCTTCTGGCATGGCGAGGAGTTGGCAAGACAGACTGAGAATCAAAGAGGGCAACAGTAGGGCAGGGGGGAAAAAAACCCTCAAAGACTAGAAGCGAGCTGGTTCACGCTTACTCCCTCAGGACAGCACAGAGGTGTTTCAAACCGGGTAAGAGCTTCAGAGAACGGGAAATGGGGATACAAGACCCTGTAAACTGAAGTCTAAAGGTCTGAGTTTGGCAGACAATGGGAGTAACTATCTAAGTTTGCCACCATCTCACTACCGCTGGGTGCCAGCTGGCAGCGGATGACGACCTCGTATGGCTTACTTGTGGACAAGCATACAGCAGAGATCAGCATCCAGACCAAGGCAGGTGCCCATGGTTCTGGCCTGGAGGTGGCGGAAAGGGGACAGTGGAGGCAAGGAGTCCCTCTGGGCCTCCATGGGCAGCGACAGTTCTGCTGGAAGCAGGGGCAGACTTTGCTGGTGCACACCATGGCGGGTGACACGTTTGGAGTGCTGTGCTCTTCCATGGCACTCCAAAAACCCACTAAGAGGGTTTTTAAAACACATGAAGTATATCAAATGGCTGAGTGACATGTTTGCTGCTCCCTCCCCCATAGGAACTGGTATATTTGTAGAGTCGCAAGGCTTTTCTTCTACAAAACAATAAAACTAAAAAGGCAAAATACGGGTGAATTCATTCTGATTTTTAATCTGACAGCCTGGAAGAAACAGAAAAACAAACAAAATCCCCAATGGTTGCTCCATCCCATCCCTCCTCCATACATGCCTCCTCCTTTTCAAAAGCTATGCACAAGGAAAACAAAGAAGGAACGCGGTTCCCTTCCCCGGAGCTTGGCGGAGCCGCTTGCAGTGACCACCGCAGGCACTGCTGTTCACACGGGTACGCCACCAGTGGCTGAACACAACTGCGCAGCTCCAGTTTTCATCCGAGGCCTTTGCGAATAGTTGTGCAAAGCACAAGGAAAAACCCCGGACCGTCAAGGGGACGATGGGAATTGAGGGTACTCAGCGACAAATACAACCAAACCCTTGATAATCTCAGCTCTTGCTGGTTTCTGTTCCCAATTTGCACTTAAGAACTCCAAACAAACAGAGCCCTCATGCAACAGCACTGCTCAACAGACAGCAGATTTATTTTGATGGCTTCCTAGCCTTTTTTTGTTTTGCTGTAGTTTGGAACATAATTAAAGAAAAAAAAAAAGAGAGAGAAAAAAGGGAAAAGATACAGGAACCGTATCACTGCAAATGCTGCTGATGTAACTCTCTTTGAAGTGAGCAGCAGAACTCCTTTGGAGGTTAATGAGAACAGGATCAGGCCCTCCACACTGAACTTGCGCTGGGAGCAGATAAGATCTTGAATCATTCAGAGCCAAGCATGTTATTTGTGCAACATGGGCAGGCTGAGTCAATCTCCGAATATTTTTAATGGGTGTCAACATGAAGTGTTAATTCCACAAGTTATGTTGTTTTGCAGTTTGCCTGTGCCTGCTCTCCAGGCTGCCTTCACAGACGGCACACATCCTCTCAGCGGCTGCGAAAAAAAGCTATTTCCAGAACTGCTGCGAGAGAAAAAAAACACTTCTGAGAAAGTATAAAATGGGACTTTTACAAAGAATTGGAAAAACAAATGATGATAGAAATACCTGCTAGACATTCAGATTGTCAGCAAGCATGGAAGTAAAAGTAGCCCACTTCAAATAGATAGGACAACATTTTTAAAAAGAAAAGGCCCTAAAATCAAAACAACTGTTTTGTAACTGATCATTTTTGAGCAACCTTTTTTGACAAAACAGAGGAGTGAGGTACTGAGCAGTCACAGATCCTTAGATACAGTCTGCCCCTGGATAGTACCTATATACTTTTAATAAATAGGATCGGAAAAACATTGAAAATATTTTGAAGCCTGATGAAATGAACTAAGCACTATGAACAGCTTTTGGATGAGAAATCTTTGAGTTTCCCTTTTTCTGTCCCCAGGATCTCCATGCACTTCCTAATGCATCTTGAAGCCAAGATGAAATCGCAGCCCTCCTGAGGCCGACGGGAGGCTTGGTATTGCCTTCAGCGGAACTGGGATTTTACTCTTACTGTAAAGACATCTTAAGAAACACTGGGCCCAACTGCCCACTTCTATGGAAAAAGTCAGCTGGAAACATAGCAAAGCCTACCACACAATTTCCTTTTCGTTCTCCCCTGAGGGGACATTTTTAATCTTGGAGTGGAAAACAGGATCCAGGGAAACCTGGCAGAAACCCTGTGGTTGCCATCTAGAGGGAGCTGGCTCTGGTTGGGCTCCTCACCTCGTCCAGCGCCTCGTCCCACCACCCCCAGCCCCAGCTTTGTAGCCCACGCTGCAGGCCCTCTTGGGCAAAGCAATAAAGAGGGGGTTGTCCTGTTGTGCTTCATAAACACACAAAAGCTGATTCCCTGCCTTCATCTTCCATGACTCTTGGGACATGTGCTGGAGGACTTCCCCATGGTTTCTGCATGCTCTGGCGAGCCATCCCCTTCCCGCATCTGAGTTATGGTGGCCTTCAGCTACCCTTGGCAGGAGAGGCACCGATCCTGCATGGCCATAGCTCCCAGTTCACCATCTCAAACCTGGCCTGTGCAGATCACCATCTCCTGGTGTCTCCCCCCAGCAGTCCGTCCTCCTCCTCCTGCCTCTCTGACCTCTGCCCAACCACACACCACAACCCTCTGCCTTCCCAGGCCCCCACTTCCATCTCTTTCTCCCCATGTCCTCAGCGCCAGTGGACAGCAGCCCCAGCACAACGCCAAGGGTGCCAGGTCTAGCAGCACTCACCATGGTGGTCTCCATTTGCAGTCACGTGCGGGCTTAGGGCTGGTATGTTCCACCACTCAGGGAGGAACTGCTACTCTTTGCCTTGGGACTATGCTCAAACACCACGTTACAGCCATCCCAGTTGCAGCTCCTAACTGGAACTGGTCAGATCCCATTTTCTTACCTTTGCCGCTGAGCACTGTTTGCTTCCATTAATGCCAGTAACAGTGAAGTGCCCAGTCCTACAAAACACTAACCCCTTGAGCACGCTGCAAGTTTCTTTCACTTCCTTCAGAGTAAGAATTTTTTTTTTAAATTAAGAAGTAAATAAACTACTTGCAGTCTTTTAACAGAGGGCTTCATGCTAAAAAGTGACTAATCACCCTCCCTGTTCACAGAAGATAAGTGAAGCTTTCACCATGACAAAGAAGTACTGAAAAGTTAACATAAGTCATAGCAAAATCTGACTCTGTGATGAGCTGTTGCTCCTGCAATTCTTTTCATTTATATAACTATTTTGAGAAGCCCATCTTAAGGTTTTGTGTTGGCTTTCTTTAAATTATTTTTTAATTTTATTTCCTCTCTAGATGCATTCATACATGAGTAGGCTATAATTAAAAGACTCATTTTCCTGAAGGTAACCATGAAGGTGTGATTGCACCATTCTCTTCTCAATTTTCCATAGAGCCAATTTATCATAACGCACAGTAATACTTGAATTTGAACAAGTGGAAAATCCTTATTTGCTCACACTACACTCTCAGTATTAACTCAAGATCAGCTCCTTCGGGATAGTATTTGTGCTTGTATTTAACAGTAAAGTGTCATGAATAAAGAAGCTGTCAAACAACTTGAGAGTAAGTCACTTCTCTATTTGGACAGCAATTATTTTGTGATGAACATGCTGAACACTACACAGTAAGTCCTGAAGAATAAACTGGGATCTGAATGAGCTATATTCTGGCAATGCTTGGAGCAAGGCAACTTCCACTGAAGTTATCAGAGGTTATCAGAGAGGGCATGGGCAAGTGAGCAGCCGAACACGAGCCACAGAAGGTTGACCAGGGCTGTTGTAATGGCCCATACTGCCTGTAACTTCCTCCATCAAACGCAGGGATTAAGAGCAGCCAGGATAGCCTTCACCCTAGGTAGGTGGGGGGAAAAACAAAAGAGCCAAGACATCGCTCAGGCAGCCAGGAAAATGAGCCAGTTCAGCACCGCCCCGATAGTGCTGCTGCTGGCAGGACACCCATGGAGCTTGCAGAAGATTAGGAACGTTACCTCGGAGGGAGGGTGATAGCCCAGCACCCAAGATTCCGCAGCAGGTGTAGAACCGGTGGTGGGCAAGCTGCCGGGGCGGGCTGACACGCTCTTGTCTTGCTAAAACGGACTGCACGCTTCTGTGGCTAGCGGTCCTGTCCTTAACTTCTGGAGTACTCTGAGCACGGTAGTGGAGGTCAAGCAAGTTACCAGGAACAAAGCAATAGTAATTAACATGAACAAGACAACACGACAAGTCATACAGCATCAGTGTAAGTCACACTCGTTAGTCCCACTTAAATACGGCAGTGAGACTAGTACTGAGTCACAGAATGTGAGACAGTTATATCTGAATTGTACAAGCAAGCATGCAACAAAACAGTATCAAGGCATCCCACCTGAGGGACACAGGCCACTTTAATTTTTTGTGTGATCTTTGCCATCAGACTACCCATGACAAATGACTTCTAAATTTGTGTTGTAGCAAGAAATTAATACTGGATAAGTTATACTAGAACTATACAAAAATACTGTTCTCCCTCACCCAAAGGGATCCTGGTGATATCATAATGTGGACAAGTTCCACCTACTGTGCTGCACTACTAACATATGGGTAACCTCATATGTTAGCCTAGGATAACACCTTATGAAACATTGCAAACCATTCATTAATAATGCAAATATCCAAGAGATAGCTAATTGCAAATAAAAACCTATTGCTCCAGTATTTCTGAAGAAGTTATTTCTAAGATAGTCCAGCAAAAATACTTTTCATGGTGGCTGACACAAGCCTCCCAACGCAGTGTGTTTACATCAGTTTAATGGTTATTGCGAAGTTTCCACCTTAGCACAGCTCAATCACATCCAACGCTTTCACACACTGCAGCAAAGCCTTGGGGTACCTGGAGAAGGCTTGTGGGGTCTCAACCCAGCAGCATTTCATGTGAGGTCAGTGGCTGAATGTTGGTCTTCATTAAGTGTTGTCTGTGTAGAGGACTAGAGTTTATTTATTCAACATCAAGATAAGCAACTTAATGCTGCTGATTTGAATGCAAACAAGGGCAAGACCTCATGCCTGGAAGACTCTCTGATGTGGCTACACTGGAAGTTTAGACTAAACACAAGTTGAGATCGGAAACACAGTTGTCACAGCCTACAAAATCAGCATGTTTTCTTAAAGCATTTAGATTTTTTAAAAGCATTGTCTACAACTAAACTATCAAAGTGGTATTGCTTTTATCTGGAAAATGTTGCACTTGCAATTACATATTGCTTATTAAGGCCTATTTTGCTAATTCACTGAAATCTCTCCCATATGACAGAAATGGTATTTGCTTCTCCATTTATTGACCTCAGATGACTAAGTAAAGGTGCAGAGTGAGTTTCAGCTGGCAAATAAATTGAATTAGGCCCTTCTTTTTTCTTACAGGGCGTAGTATTATCTAGACTGCTTTAACATTGTAACTGGGCTACTTCAAATTAATATGGGGCTCATAACGCTTGCGATTTGTCCAGGACCTCACCTTGGGGTGCTTCGCTTGTCCTTAAGCAGCTATTTCACACCTTAAAGTATTTGGAGACTTCTAAAAACTAAACAGTGAAAAGCAAAACCTCAGTCATAAGTTGCCAAGTCTTGCTTCCTAAGCCCGCTCACCCATTTTCTAAATTATGGTACTACTATTTCAAAACTGATGAGGAACTTGAAAACAAAGCATTTCTCCAGTGACAATTCTGTGCTGTAAACACACAGGCAGCAAGGGGTTCAGTGCAAGGCAAGAAAAGCAAAGTTCCTGTTCTCCATATGAGTGTGAATCATTGCCTCAGCCTTCCAGCTCAACTGATGAACAACAGAGGCAAGAGATTTACAAATACGAGAAATCCCCACAGCTATGGAGCAACCCTCACTCCTAAGGGGATCAAGCAGCTGAAGGACTTGCATTTTTCAGTCAACATTTGAATTTGGAATCCATCTGATGCATTCGCTCTAAATTTGCATAACATGCAGAGCAATGACGCTCCGGGTTCAACAAATGCAAACGACGACTAATACAAATCTAACAGAATCAAAAAGGGGGGGCGGGGCTGACATTCAGAACTGATTTTGCACAGTATTGCCACACAGTCTTGTAGAGCCGTCATTGGAAACATCAAAAATAATGCAATTCCAGTGTTTGAGCACTAGAGGGTCAGTTCGTGATGAAAACAGAGCCTTACCTCAGTTTCCTTATTTTTACAGGTAAGCATTCAACCTCGTGCTTATCAGCTCTTCAGGTGTCCTGAGTTTTGCTGGCAAAGCTCCTTCTGAGGCCATGCAGCACTGGGATGGAGGAGTTATGTCACACAAACGCAAACCTTTCGCAAGGTTACCCTCAATGATTTCAAACTACGCATGTCACACCAAACCCATGATTGCTTTCTCTGGTCTGGAAATTGTCGCCTATGACTGGGAGTGGCAAAAGACTCATGAGGCACTAGCCCGTAGCCCATTTTGAAAACTACTCATCCTGTACATATATAGCAGCCTCTTCCCATGCCTAATTATCAACCCTTTGAATAATACAAAAAATGCAAATACTGTCCATGTAAATGAAAGGAATTCTCAGCACCACTCGTGCCCAACAAGACGCATCGAGATGGCAGCAGAAGGGTGGGCATCATCCAGAGGACAGAATTCAGATTGCAGCCTTGCCACTCAATTTAAAAAAAACCCAACACTTCTAAAAGTATACGCATATACCAGAAATTTGGGGCATTACTGTACGAACCAGAAATCCTTCCCCTTCCCAATAGGATTTGTTATGGAAACGGCATATAATTTCATTCCAATACCACAAATTTGCCACTACATTAAAGAGCATTACTGTTAGTGAAGGATGAACGGTAAATCAGCATCCCCAGCTCTCCAGGCTACCGCCCTCTTTGGGGGAATGGTGATTCTGAGTGCCCCTTCATTTCAGGCTATAAATATATCCCATGACAGAAAGCCAAGCTGTTGACTAAGGAATGCCTTAACAAGTACTTCTAGGCCAACAAACTTTGTTATACCACAGTTTTGTTCCTATATTATCCTTGTCAGGGATAAGAGAACTGGGCAACACTGCTTCTTTGCATACAGTGATACTTTCTCTAGTACATGGCACATCAATTATACAGACTGTGTTGTAAAAAATCCAATATAAATTCCCTGGAGCAATGGATAGATTTAACAGTGGGGTGAAACACTAGTGATGACTGTAATATACCCATGCAAAAGATACCTTTATATCATATTAATAAAGAATCTCAAATACCATTATGTGTTGAGAAATAGAAGTATAAAAAGGTAGGCGAGTCATACAGATAGCACCACAGCATTCAGCAATGACTGACCTTTGCAAATTACTGCACTGTGAAAGTTCACAAGAATTAGCAAACAAAAAAGCAAAAAGCAGGTGTTTGCTCCTTTAAATGATTTATCATGTTGTACTCTCTAGTATATTTATTAAAATAACCAAGATTGAACATGGAGCTTCAGCTCTGCAATCTATGAAAAAAATTCCAAAGAGCTGAAGGGGATCCATATCTGCTGCAAATCACAAACTGCAAATGTTACAACATTTTACGTAGAAACAACAATTCCATTATTCTCCCTTGAAAAGTATTTTTTAAAAATTGGTCCTCCCATCCCTACCACAAATACAAAGTCTCTATTACAAATAAATGTGTTCTCCCATGCATAAATAAATCACATGCATTCAGCTGCAAGAAAACACATCAGTCAAAATGGCTCAAACGTAATCCTACACTGACAAAAAAGAATTCCACTGCAACTGTAATTAAAAGGCTTGCACTTCAGGTCATTAGCTGAGCACTGGCCAGTACAATTTTAAATGCTAAAATACTAAAAAAAAAAGAAAGAAAAAAAAAAAGACTTGAGAAATATGTGAAAAATGTCTGAGAAAGCAGGAACTACATTTATGTAAAACAAATTTTAAAATAACGAAAAAACCCTGCCCTCTTGACTCACCTCATTAATTTTTTTAAGCTTCCCTTATTTTTCTATGCCCGTTTACACATGACAATTTGAAAAAAGTAAACGAGCAAAAAATCAGTTACATCTTCCTCCAGATATACAGAATGAAATGCTGTACTAGCTTATAACACTGAAAATCAGAAATCAAGTCTCATAATTAGCCAGTCTTTCCTAACAAACCTGAAGAATGGCACTTTGAACAATGAATGGGGCGGGGGGGGGGGAAGATGTTTTTGGTGTGGGTGGAAGATGTGTTGTGTTGAAAGGTTTAAGAATGCGTGTACTTCCCATAAAGCTGAAATGCTTCCATGAGTATCTTTTAACTCTGGATTAACCAAACATTCTAAATTCAGGAAAACAAAACTATTTTACTCATTAAAATATTCTGACAATATTACAACATAGCCTGAGTGTCATTTTGAGCAGTGAAAAAAATCTTTTTTTTTTATTTTAATAGGAAAAGGAGAAGAAAGGCTAAGTTGAGAGAACTCTTTTCTTTAAAACAGAAAGAAAAAAAAAAAGGAAAAAAGGAAAAAAGAGAAAAAGAACTAGCGAGTTTCTTTCTTCTCCTGCCATATAACAGATCTCTTCTTGGATTTCACACCACCGACCATACCCTGTCAGAGATCTTGAACAGTCTACATTACTTCTTTTGAAGGATTAATCTAGACCGGCCCAGAGATAAAAACCAAAATGCACAATGAATTCCTACACTGAATTCCAGCTTATTACTGTGAACTCAACATAAGAAAAAAAGGAATCCCACACATTTTGTAGTATACACACTGCTTTCACACAGTACTTGAGTTAGTCAGAGGAATACGTAAAGGGACAAGATAGTTTTGTACAAAACCTCAATTTATTTCAGAGAAATTAAAAATATGGTATTTAATATATATAAATTTCTATTCCTCTATAAATATAGATGATCTTGTGATAACGAACAGAAATAAATGCATACCAAATTCAAATAATTTTGCATTTCAGGGTATGGTAGCCATAGATAATGTTTATGAACCTAAATACAGGCATTTGTAATATAAAAAAAGTTTAAAACAATACAATCAGGAGAGAAGCATTCTGCTGTTTTTCATACAGAGGACTAAATATTCAAATGTATCTGTCGAAAGTTACAATTTCATCTTTAACCTTTTTTTTTTTTTGTATTAAGCACAATCCCACACACCCAGGAGCATACAAGGTAGTAGATATACTGCACACGTATCTTATTTTTACAGTATGCAATGTTATTACTGTACCAAAAAAAAAGACGGGGTAAAAAAAAACAAACAAAAAACCAGACAGCAGAGGGTCTTTAAGGTCTCACATCCCACCAGAGAGCTTAAACATTCTGGTTTTCTGCTTTCCCTTCCTTTGTTTTTACTACTGGCAAAAATCATCACACCCTCATAATGTGCAACGAATTAAACGTCAATGAATTAAAATTCAGGGGAATAGCAATGGCTCGAACGTTTCCCTAATGAAGAGCCAGCTTATGGATAGAGTTAAGAAAAAAAAAATAAAACCCGAAAGCTGCGTTTTATTCCGATGAAGCCCTGTTTACTGAGCCCGCAGCTCCCGA
>NW_010515672.1:30290-30526 GCF_000687285.1 Phaethon lepturus
GCCCAGCCGAGAGCAGCCCGGCAGGCGGGGCGGGGGGCTCCCGCCCGGCCTCACCGCCCAAAAGGGGGATTAAAAATAAACACGAGAGGGACGGTCGCTATATCCGTGTCCCCATCCACCTCCTAAGCCATCGGACGTGCTACAGGTGCAGACGGTGTTAAACCTCAACTCCTACAACAAAACAGGCCAACTCCTCTTAAAACCATGTGGTGCATTTAAATAAATTGTATAAAATC
>NW_010515673.1:0-66156 GCF_000687285.1 Phaethon lepturus
TGGTTGAGGGGGTTGCGGTTCGGTTTGGGATTGCTGTGACCCTGAGCACGGGGAGGGAAGCGCGGCTCTTCGGGTAGCCGCTGTCCCGGACGGCTGGGGGCGAGGGGCCCTTCTGTCTCCAGGAGCTCCACTGGGGTCTCCTCACGGCTGGGGATGGCGCCCTAGCCGCCCCTTAGGCACCCAACCCTCTTGGGCCCATGGGGCCTCTTCGGAACAGGGCTCTGCTGGTGACACAAGATGGCGGCTGGAGGGTTGGTGACGGTGAGGCTTTGAGGAAAGACTCGCAGCCGTGCCTCGCCTGTGTTAACCCGTTGCAGGAGCCAAGTGGTGTGTTTCCTTCCTTGCTGTTGTGGAAAGGCTCAACATAGCTTGTTAGCCAGGGCCTCAGCCTGTCCTGCCATGCCAGAGGGAGCTCCCCTAACTCAGTGAGGCTCGCGTTCTTGGGCACCTATGGCTGGTTGTTTGCCTAAGATGCTTTTGAGCTCTAGAGAACGTGACCTGTTCACATGGTTGTGCTTCTGAAATAGGGAATGGGACTTGGCTGGAAATGTTGCAGAATCCATCACTTGGCCTTTCAAGAGACTCTTTGGACCATGCTGTTCCCCTCATTTTGTCTTGTTTCAGTTGTGGAAGCTGCCACAGTAACTTCCCTTCCTGATGTACAAGAATATGCTTTTGTACAACCTTCTCATGCTTCGTCCAACTCAAAGAGAAGGTAATGGAAAGATGTGTTGGGTTTAAGTCCTGTTTGAATTCCGTAACTATGTAGGAAATGTGTTCTCATTGTCTCCAGAGTTACTTGCCAAGGAATAAGGGAGCCTCCCTTGTATATCCCTTCCCTCCTCTTTGTTCTCAGCCCTGCATTAGCTGGCATTGACCAGGGTTGGGTGTTTTTAGCGTTGCCAGTGCATAATGTAGTCTTAGACAGTATCTGTGTGTGTAAATGCTGGTGTGTTGTTTCACTTGCATGTTCCAGAGGAAAGAGAAATTTGTTCTTCAAGATGACGAGGAAGGGGATATTTTGGATTCAGGTCGTAGCTTTCCCAGCATTTGATTGCTGTCATACGTGGATTTTCACCTACCCCTGTTTTTAGACACGAATGATTATCAAGGCCATAGTATCCTTTCTCTTGAATGGTAGTCCCCATCATGTTTCAGATACTCTGCTGTGTATCTCAGCAGACTTACAGTGACAAGTAATTATGAAAAGCCAGCCCTTAGCAACTGTTTTTGTGTCCTGTTGCTTTAATTTATATCCACATGAAAGAGACAGAGATGGAGTTAGAAGTATAACTTAACTATTTTAATAAATCTTATACAGTGCATGGTTATATCATTTTATCCTTCGTTCAATTACATTAATGTACAATACATTATAGCACTATCTGCAGGCAGTACAAATAGATGCACAGCTCAGTCATATGGAAATTTTTAAAAGTGACTTCTGCAGTAAGACCTACCAATATATTTATTTTATGAAATGCTCCTGTGGCTCCCAGCTTTATAGAACTGTCATGTATGCTTCTATTGCAGTCCCAAGTAACTATAATTGTGTGATTTGTTTTCCTCTATACCCAAAGATGAGAATGGTGTCATATTCCCTAGCTCACCCTTTGTTTTTATTTTCATTTTAGAAACTATTTAGCCTCCTGTGCTTGTAACACCACTGGTTTGCAAGTGTTCACACCTGCTTCCTCTCTCCACCCTAATCCAGAGCCAGGGCTTCTCAGGAGGATTGTCCTCTTCATCCCTCCCTGACAAGGTGAGTGCCCTTTGCAAACTCTGTGCAAGCCAGCAGGGTTCTAACTAAATCATGATCCTCCTCTGTAAGTTCCTTGCCTGCACCCTAATTCTGCTGGTGCTAACAATGTCCTGTTTCAAGATTAAGAAAATATATCATCCATGAGAAACGCTTCTGGAAGAACAAAGCCAAAATTGAGAGGTGCATCAATATTCTCAGATATAGACACGTGTTCCCCAGCTACTGCTTTACAGTTGCACATGCAAGGACAGGCCCAAATTGTGCAAAGACTTAGGCATGTGCTTAACCTTTAAAGGAGGTGGGACCATTCTCAGCACGTAAAGGAAAGCACATGTGTAAGTATTTGTGGAGTCTCGGCCTGAATTCCCATTCAACCAAAGTTAAGTGTGAATGGAAGAGAGTCTTCCTGGTCTGTGAGCAGTTCCTGTAGATGTGTTTGCTTTACTGCATTCCTATCAAGTTGGTCTGTAAGTAAAATATAGATACAAATACAGCGTGTGGCAAACTTGCTGTGGACAGGAAGTCTACTATATGCTTGCTTGAGCTTTTAAAACTTTGACTAAATTATTGATGCGTAATCACTTAATTATGTCTCTAGAGAAAGGGATTTTTTCCTCATCCCTATTTATAGATGTAAGAGCAAGGGGGTATTTCACTAGATAGATATATACATATGCACATAACGTTACTAAGAAAAACAGGAAGTAAAGAACAACAGCCCCTACTAAATTAGAGATTCTTTTTTTTCTTGTGGCCATCTATTTTGTATTAAAACAGCCTTTCCAAGTGTGTTCTTGCTTCTTAGCTATTTAGGAAGCATTTCAGATTGCTCTTTGCAATGAAAATGTGAAGGTGGGGACGAGTGGCGAACACCCTGGGAAGGGCTTTGGGTGTGACTGGGTTGTGAGCAAATGGTAGGGGCTTAGTCTCCTTGTTGAGGCCTGGCTTTGGCAATACTGCAACTTTCCGATGCAGGATCAGTGCTGAGGTGAAGGGCTGCACAGCTGCCCTGAGCCCCAGCCTCTGCGTAAGCAGGGATGATCAGGCTGAGCTCACCTATTTGCAGATTCAAATCACTTCGGTTGTCACTCGGATCCAGCTCGTTATTACGCAATGAAAGCCCATTTCCACGGTTCAAAGAGAGCACTAACTGGTACATGTGTTTAAGGAAGCAGCCAATCTTAGGTAACGTGTGTTGCAATTCTAGCCTCGTCCAACAAGGGGGCATAGGGCGACAGAAGGAGGACAGTGAATTGTCACAGGGCCTTTGCTAGTGGGCTGCAGGGGATGTCTGCCACAGAGCAGGAAATGAAAAGTGGGGCAAAAGACTTATTTCCGTGGTCCAGACTCTAAATACTCAGGCTGGCTTGTTCTGTGCTGTGTGCCATGCCCTCTCTTGCTGAGCCAGGCCGGCAAGGGGGTTTCGGGAGCGGGTACAGCCCTTTGAGAAAAGCTTTGCGGGGTCTTTTTTTCTTGAATCCAGCCATTGTCATATATTCAGACACGTGTGAATTCTTATCGCATGCACATAAAATTTCAGTATAAAATATATAGTTATAAAAAAAAAATACTTCATGCAATATTAAAACACCTTTCCCAATGGGACATGATCTTATTGTCTACCTTTAACAAGTGTTCAAGAAGTTGTCACTTTGATGGAAATTACACTGCTAAGTGTGGAGCACTGCTGTCTCTTGTCTGGACTGGGGATTATTGCTTTCATTCCCTTTTTCTGCGCTACTATGACTAATAGCTGAAATAAAGCAGATGATAGATTTTTAATTAGCGGAATCAATCCTTTCCTGGCGACGCTTCATGATTTCTTGGAGCTCTGACTCCCCTCTGCTTTTCTAGGATGGAAACAAAAGACGAAGTTTGAATTTTAACTTCAAGCTGTAGTTAAATTATAATATTTAACTAATGCTGTAAGAGTAGAGCTAGTTTCAAAGGGATGAGTGATACCAGCAAGAAGGCAAATTCATTAGTCCTTTTTCCTGAAAAGACTTCTCAGCATTTTTAGAGGGTGTGGTTTTTTGGTTGTGTGGGTTTTGGATGTTTTGTTATTTGGGTTTTTTTTAATCATGTTTCTTAAAGTGTCTGTTTAATGGGATATCTGACACTGCTGGTACAGGCACCCATTCAGGTCAGAATTGTCCAGAAAGCTACTTACCTCCAGTTGGTTTTTCTCCACTGTGATTTTACTGTATACTCTGTTTCCTTCATCACCACACACTTTCTTCAGCTCCTCTCTGTTGAGGGAGAAGAGCTGAGCTCCAGTAAGTATGCCAAGGTGTTCCACTGTGCTGAGAAGACACAAAGTGAGGAGATGATAATTGTGCTACACGTGGCCTCTTCCCAAAGGTGAGGAGTCGGAGATAAAGGGGCTAGGAGCAGCCGACCTGCAGTCCCTGCACCAGGACCATATCACATGCAAGGCCCTGGGTGTGTGCCAAGGTGGCAGCAGTTGAGTAACCCAGGCTCTTGGCGGGAATGACAGCAAGCCATGAGGAGTGAGTGAAGCCAGCTTCACCCTGGCATCCACTGTGTACCCAGACACATGGGTATTGCAGTGATTTCACTCCAGTTGCGTTGCACTTGGGAGCAATCCTGGAGCTCCTCTTAGCTCGCTGTGCAGCGTGTGAGTTGTTGTAACTCATAACCCTGGACTACGTGCAGCTTTTTGGTCCTTCCCTGGTGGCTGGGAAGATTTGCTAGCCCCAGCTGAGGGTCTGGCTCTTCCTCAGAGATACTTTAGGACAGCTTCTCCAGAGACAGGCAGTCATCTGGAATTTGCATTTCAGGCCACGGGTTTAGTTAGTTACTTTTCTCTTAAGTTCATCACTCTGAACTGGCTAACCGGGGCCAGACAAGTGCCAGTGGTAGGACATTGTGCAGTGTTTGGCTGTGAGTTGTGTGAATAAGCAAGACCATTCCTTTATTTGCAGCTACTCATTAGGTCTTTTGTGGCATTGTAAGACAAGGTTTATTTGATAGTATGTAAGAAAGGGAGTAGGTATGGGCTCTGAATGTACTGGTTATATAGGCTGGATTTAATATGATTGAAATCTAATTTATAACACAGGATCTGTAAGTAAATACAAGTGACTTGTAATCCAGTTGAAATGTTGCAAGCTGCCTCCCCCACTCCTTTTTAAATGAAGGACCAGCATTTCATATGGTAATAAAGCAGATCTTACTCTTTACTGAATGACTTTGCCTCCAGCCAAGCTTTGACTTCTTCAGTGCTGGATTCGAAGGTGAGGGGCACAAAAACTTGCTGAGGCTTCTCCACTTTGAAATTCCTATGAGGAGGCTGAATTTTATTGTTTGTGATCTTCTTTAGCAACTCATCATTCAGCTCGTCCATTTGATGAATAAGTTCTGGGGAAACAAGGCACAAGGTAGAGAGTAGGGAATGAAATCAAGTCTTCAGTCACAAATCCTATTAAATTAATGTGCAGGGAAAATGTGAGGAAGATCAAAATGTGTCTCAGCATTTTTATTAACTCTGTAAATACACCAAAGGAGGAAAGTGCATACTTTTGTATTTTAGTTTTAAAGAACAAGCTCAAGTGCCTTTAGAGCAAGAGGTTGAGCAATGACATTTTGACCTTCAATATTCCATCAGGAACAAAGGTTTAAAAAGACTGCCACAGTTTTGGAGGCTGACAGACTGCTGGAGCAGACTGTGGGAATCTCCCCATTCCTCCCAAGCCAATACTCTCCTCTTCCTTCAGCTTTTGAAACCTCACTTGTTCTTTGGGAGAAACTGAGATTTCTGCAGTTCCTCTCCAGAATGATGGAGAGGAGGAATCACAAAAAAAGGCTAGATGCTCATCCTCCACACAGCGATCACTGAAACTAAAAAGTTGCTTAAGGGTTTCTTGCAGTGTGACTGTCCCCCAGGACAAGGGCACTGTTTGTTGCAAGCACTGCATGTCTGAGAGTTTGGCCTCAATGCTTCAGCAACGTCCATTAGGCTAATTGGGGAGTTTTGGAACAACTGCTGCTGTTCCTGGGAGAAAGAAAATTTCTGGTTCTGATGTTGACCAGCATTGACATAACTGTATAATTTCTAGAGAAAAGTATATTCTCCATCATGGTATATACCAGCAGGCTCTGAGCTGTCTCATTTAATAAGCACATATTCCCCAGTCCATGTTTAACTGAGTAGATATTAGTCTGGCGTGATAAAGGAGAGCACACATCAGCAGAGACACTTGCTTTTAGCCAGCAGGAGCAAAACTACCCATCAATCTGCCTGGAAAATTGTTGTTCAGAAGCACTTACTGGGGGGAAAATTGTGTCCTATTTGGCAAAATAACGGGAGAACTATTTGATAAGAACACGTTCATTCTGTGTGACTGGCATCTGCAGCAGGTGCTTGGTGAGGGCCTATATTTTCACCTATTTTATATACAAATTTATATTGGGATTGATCTTGTTTCTTGTGTTGCTAACCTACCCTGTTCATCACACCTTGTTCAAAGTACATTAAACCCTGCAACACTGACTAGCAGAAGTTTGCTCAAGGGTGTAAAACCCGATCTGGCAGTGTCTTTGCTTGCACTGGTGCTGTCAAGTGGTGACAAAGGGCATGGTGCCTTTTCCCTGCTGTTGTGTTTTTGCTTTAGTTTGTCATCTTCCTGTTTTTGAGTTACTTAGCTCCCACTGGGCTACTGAAATAAGGAAATTGCCCTGCAAACTTAGCAGCTGGGAGGGGGGAAAAAAAGCTAGACCACATGAGACAGCAGAGGTTAGGGAGGCCTGACTATCTGAGAATGAGGGTCCTGTTTTTCTGTGCCCCTGTGTTGCCATTTATTTTCTTCCGATTACCCCTTTGCTGTCGCCTGAGGTGGAAGGCCAATTGTGTACCTACAATTAGATTCCTGTTTTTGAGCAGTAGCCCTGTTCTCTCTGCTTTTCAGTCCTCTCTGCTACTTCTAGTAAGTAGTTCGCTGATCCCAGTCCTCAGACCTCCAGCTTTTGCTGTGCAGCTAAATAGAAGTAGCAGGAAGCATGAACTGGGAGTGAGCAGCACATTCATAAAACTCCAGTGACACATCATCTAGTATCACTTTTTCCATGAACCTCCTGGAGACTGTGGAGAATAACTCAGTGCGATTAATAGGTGCCTGTCTGTGATGCTCGTATTATGGGGCTTTCCGTCATCCCAAAAGGGCTCCTGCTTTCAGGAGTCCACAGTAGCTGAACAGGAGATGAACCTTGGTTGTGGCCTTCAGGAGACAGCTTGCTACAGGTGTATGCAGGGTGTGATAAGGGGGTGAGGTGAGCAGGACTCTGGGTTTTTCTGATGGTTCATGACCCCGCATAGCACACGCAGGGTGAGAGAGTGATGTGACTCTTGTGTTTGGCAGATCTGCTGGCTGGGATTTCTCTGAAACCACTTGAAGGAACAGGCCAGATGGACACCACATGTATGGCAGGAGGCAAGAGCAAAGGAAGCGAGAGAAAGGGATTGACCTGAATGTGGGTGGTTACTTAGACTTAAATGTGTTGGCGTGGAAAGGAAACTTCTTCTTGGGAGGAGGAGGGAGGTCAAGCTGGAAGGAGGGTTAGGGGTCACCTTTTTGCCCTTCTTGTCCCAGGCTGCCTGACAGCAGTGGGTCAGTGAGCTCCTCAGAGCTGCTCTGTTGGCTGTTGCACTACCTGGAACCTCCTCTGTGCATCTCCGCCAAAACCACTGTTGGTCTATTGCGTATCACTAAAAGGTGCAATCACTCCTTGTGCAGAGCCTTATGAGAGGGAACACACACTTGGGTAGGACTGGTTACATGCACACAGCAACCAAAATAGTGGACAGACCATTATGGTGAAAGTAAAGAAAGAGAAAGAAAGAAAACCACCAGGACAGAGAGCAAACAAAAGCACGTGCTCACAAACTTTTCAATTAAGTCCTGAAATGCAAAGCTGCAGTGCCAAGCTCTCTGGCTGGCTGAGGCTGCTATGTATGGTGTAAAAGGTGCCCGGACGCTGGGAGTGTGATGTGGGACACATACGTTCTTTGGCATCCTGGGGAGAGTTGCGTGATAACATTTCACTTCCCCATTTATCCCCAGCGTAGCTGGCAGGTAGCTTGTGAGTTGGGCTGGATGGTCCATATCCCCTGGGGCTTGGGTCTCCTTTGTACCTCTGGTTAGACTGGGTGATAAGAAAGAAAAAAAAAGAGTGTAAGATTATTTTTTTGCCATTTTTCATTTTCTAAAACATTTTGCCTTCTACCCACAGTAGCAAATTGAGGGACAAATTGCCATGTTCTCCCTGTGCTGATCTGCAGCCACCCAGCTGAGGCTGATGTGACCTCAGGTGGAGCTGCATGGAAGAAGTTAATTCTTGGGGTCTCACAGGAAGGAACAGAACCTAAGCCAAAGGCTGAAGACTATGTGAAGGCATTTACACCCCTGGAAAACACATCACACTCCCCAGCGGGAGAGGAGTGGTATTTTATGCTTGCTTACTACTGCTGTGGATGACTGCTCTCACATGCATGACTCGGCCCCTTAGCCTCTTGCTATGCAGAAATTACTGCTCATAGAACTTCCTTGGGGATGGAGAGCACGGGAAGCAAAAGGATTTTTATATGAAGAAAAAACAAACAGAAATCTCATTTGAAGCTAAAGCATCACTGCTCTAGTAACTTGCTGTTAAGTGGGACCACTGCCAAGTGCCCAGAGCAGTCTGGAAAGTTTTTTGGCATTTTGATTAAACTAACAAGGCTTTTGTCCAGAGGCCCGCTGGGGCACCTTATGCTTTGCCCAAGCTGTGAAATATCAAAGTGGGGAAGCAATTCCATGCTTCCTTAGGGCATTTAGAGCTCTTTAGCTCCACATTTTTGCAATGCAAGGTGCTCGAGAGCAGTATTCACTTAATACTTAGATGACATTTCCACCTCCCTCCGCTCCAGTAACTTGTTCCTGCTGCTGAACTGAACTGGATGAGGAAACTGTCTGTCTTTGATTTAAACCCCAACATTTGTTGGCAAAATTTGGCTGCCTTAGCTGTTGTGTCCTGTTCACAGCACAGCCCTGAAAGCAGCAGGGTTTTGCAACAGAGGGGGTGGTAAACCATAGGCTGAGGAGTACATGGGTTTTGGGGGGAAGGCACTGGCAAAAGGTGGAACTCTTTCAAGCCACTGCAGCCAGCACCTGCTTGGTGACACCTTTTCTGTTGGGATGACAAGTCATGGTGCTAGGCTTGGGATGGGTGTCTCTTGGAGCTAAGGTCTCACTTTGTAGCAGGCTGCTGTCTATAGCACAGGACTCAGCCTTCACCTGTCCTATAACCCTGCCTGCCAGGCACTGTTGGCTGCAGGCAACGTGCTTGGCATCTCGGAGCAGGGGAAAAGCATGAGGCTGCTGCATGGATGGGAAGAATAGGCCTCATTTAGGGAAGGTGAAGGTAAACAGTGGCAAAATGTGGGAGTTTTATCATAGGAGACTCAGGAATCTCCAGGATCCTGGTTTGTCTGCTTGTGAGGGTTCATGCCAACTTGTGCACAGCATCCTAAGAAATCCAGGGAGGTCTAATTACAAGATTATTCTCAGAGGCTGATTATGCCCTGCAGTTACATGTCACCTGACTACAGACCTGTTCGAGCTCTTCCAGTTTTACCACATCCAGGATGTTATAAGGGACATAACCAGCTTGCCCACTCCGGTTGAGCAACTTCCACCACTGCTTATTATCTTCCAACACCTGAGAGAGGGGAAAAAAAATAAATTTGCTAGTGAGAACATCAGATTTCTGGCACACATAAATGGCATATAGTAATAATAAACCACACAGTAATGTGAAGTTGTCAGAATAACATCACTGAGGCCAGGAGCTGGCAAACAAATTTACTGCACTCATTTGCAATTCAGGACTGAAGCCTTTGCTGAAAGGCATCAGAACTTATCCTAATGATGAACAGGAGAGCACCTCTGGGGGAAAATAGACCTGGGGTACGGAAGAACTCATAGTTCCTACTTAATTTATCAGTTTCTCCATCTTCTTTTTTTTTTTTTCCTTCAGTGCCTGAGTTTGTGTTGGCTTTTTGCATTAAGAAAAAACATAAATCAAAGTGACTCCTGCCAAAGATGCCAGAGTGTTGTTATATAACTTGATCATGTGTCACATCATAACATAATCACATCATAACCATGATGTGGCAAGGAGATTGCCTGTTGCTGAGATATCTCCTATTGCACCTGCCTCCCTGTGCCTTTCAGCAGGCTTCTTACCCAGAACTGTGATTTTTTTAAAAAATTTTCTTTTTAAAGTAACCTTCCTATAATGGATGAGCTTTGCGGGTAAGACCCACCCACGTTTCTCATTCTAGCTACATTTTTGAACCAAAGTCTTTTTCTCAAGTCATAGATCTGTTAGTGTGTAGACCAAGTCATATCCTGCATTCTCCAGCTGCCAACAGTATTGTGGTAAGAGAAAGGTTATGAAAAAGGATGTTTTCAGAGAAAATAATTCCTTTCAGGGGGGAGTGGTAATAATGAATATAGGCTCAGAAAGTGGGTGAGCTGTGTGCTACAGTGACTTGTTTTCCGTCCTCCTCATTGCTAATTAAAATGTGACTGATGTGTTTCAGCTGAGCAAATGTACCCTGCTCCGGCTCAGATGTAAAACTTTAGATTTGAGCAAAGCTTCATGTGACTGCTCAGAAAACACCAAGCGAAAGTGAGTTGGCACTTGCCAGTATCTTGAAATCTTTCTCCTGTTCCTGGAAAAGGGAGGAGGGCACACCTTTTCCCTGAGCATGTTCACGTACCTCCAGGATTTCATCCTTAAGCACTGAGAGTTCATTGGCATTTCGCGCAGTGAAATCGTAGCGGATTTTGGCATATCTCTTCGGCAGAGCCATTCCCTGTGCCTCAAAATTCCTGCAGGAGAAAAAAAATTGAGTTTTAATGGAGGCCCATCTAATAACTAGGGAAATTTAGGTCCACTAGGAAAAACTAGGGCTCACTGGCAAAAGAGAAGAGTTGAAGGTTGAGTAGCAGTGCAGGTATAGAGACAAATGTGTTTGTGTTAGGAGGGGGAAATGCCTCTTTGCTACTCTATTTTGAGGAAGATTTTTCAGCTCTTATTTTGGTGAAACACCCTGTGTTTGGGGGGAAAAAAAAAAGAAGCTGTAGGGCTGTTTGGTTAGTGGCCTTATTGGGGGACTGTGAGTCTGTTGCTTTCAAGGTGGGAGCCATTTCACTTTACCAAGCAAAGACTTCTTCCCCGTCAGTCACAGCTTTGCTGCAGCAAAGACTGGCGAGACTGACAAAGCACAAACAGAATGCTCTGATTGCATGTCCTGTGAAAAATAAGTGAAACCCTCATGTCCTGATAAGTGGAAACAACTGCCCTGCTAGAGCAGGGGAGCAGCAGGCACCAGTGCTGGGGGAAAGGGTCTTGAAAATGAGTGTAGGTAGACCTGACTGGAAATCTGTGGTTTCTTTCATCAGGCAATGAATGCTGAGCTACTGAAACAGAATTCTGCGGGTTCTCAGGAAAAGTAAGTTTGAATGTTTCTTTTTTAAGTTACGTTTGGGGGAAAGAGGACTGTGTTTAAGTATTTTGCTTGGGAATTTCTGATGCAAGAATATATGGTTTTCAATGATGAACTGGCTTTTCATTTAGAGAGAGAGACAAAATAAATATGGTAGGTTGTAAAAAATGGAAAATGGTGAAAAAGTGGAATGAAAGATTTCCTTTGACCCAAACTGAAATTATTTATTTTTCATAGTATTTTTGCCTGGCTTAGGAAAATTTTGCAGATCTCATCTTTTTCTTCTCCAGGTAAGATGGGTGTAGTGTTATTTCCAAAAATGTTTGCAGTATGGAAAAACTGTCTTGCATTGTTGTGTAAGGGCAGGTGGGAACTATTTTAATGCACCTTGTATGGATCTTTCTGCTTGTGACTTGCAACTGGCACAGCTACAGGATGCAGAAGACTCCCGGGTACCGTATTCACAGTGGGCATGCCAACAGGGGTCAGGTTCTTCTCCAGTTTATGTCAAGTTCTGTGTAACTCGGTGAAGCCAGTGTTTCCAGCACTGCTAACAACTATGGTTTTTAGCCTGATATTTTTCCATTGCTGAGTTCTTGGGTTTGGTCAGTGATTTTAAATCTATAATCTGTGGAAACTCATGTCTTGTGGACTGTTCCTGAGGTGTCTGTAAAATCTGACTTTGAAAAGCAAGCCATTACGCTTAGTTTCGGTTCACTTTACTGTTTTCATTAGATAGCTTTTGGTGGTCTGAAAAAGGTTGAAACCACTGAGGCAGAAGTTTGCTATCATGCCTATGGCTGTAGTGTTGTCTTTAGTTCCCTTGGTTCGGGACAACTCTTGGTCTAGTTACAGCCATGTGCAATATGTAAGTTGTAAGTCTGCAGCGGGGGAGAGCTTGGAGCGGACTCTCAGATTGAATCCACCTGTCAAGAAAGGGAGTGGTGGCCTTACCCAGCAGTGCCCTGAAGGCAAGGAGGGGGAGGAAGGCCTGAGTTAAGTGGAAATTACTTCTTTTGTAGCATTCCAGAAGGTAAATGAGTCATGAGGGAAGAGGTGATGGCTGGAGGAGTTTGAGGCTAATGTGTATTTTGCATGCACCTAGATTTTACACAGCTGACCTTTGCTGATTATTATAATATTGCTTGGGGCTTTCATGACACTTCTCTGCAGCCAAAAGCCCGGTGTAAATAATAATACTGATGCATGGGTATTTTTGTTAATATAGAGTCTCTTGGTTAGAAAACTAGTTCAAACTACCCTGAAAAAAGCATGAGTGTAGTAGGAAATATGTCTGTCCCAGGACTGTGATCTTGGCAAACATCTGGGCAGACTCGGCTGAAGGCTGCTCTGGGCTGAAGAAGGCATATAAGCACATTCTCAATTTTAGCTTCGGTGCTGTTAACGCTGATTTTTTTTTTTCTTAAATGTTATGCATGAGGAAAACTTGCTGTTGGTAGTCTGAAAGGTAGGTGAAAAGGCATACCACCTATCCCAGGAGAAAACAGATCCTCCATGTACTCTTCTATGAGCCCACACCGTAGTTAGGCTGGGTGGTGTCTCAGGGAAACAAGGTGAAGAGGCATACTGTTAATTTGTATTCCAGGACTAATACTACTATTTATCATTTGCCTGTGCTGAGACTAACAGATGAAAATGTTTCCTTATGTGTCTTATCTGCCATTAAAGATGGATTTAAATGTTCTCATAAACTAAGTTCTCCTTATTTTTCATAACCTCACTGAGAAAAATGGAATTGGAGAAGAGAATTTGTCATCGTAATTCATTCCCTACTCGACACTGCATCTGTACCATTTTATGGTCCCACCAGGACCTTTGATGGGGTGAACGGGAAGAATAAGTTATTTTGCGGTTATAATTGGATTTAAGGTATTTTGCTGTGAATTTGAACTTTTTTGTAGTAGTAGTAGAGCTTATAAATCTTCTAGATTAGAATATAAAACCATGAAAAAAGAGTCTGGCTTGAAGGTTTTTTCCCAGTCTAGAGCTGGCTACAGAAAAGTGCATGGTTAAGTGCTTTGCTGGGTCTGGACTTCCAGTCTTGAAAGATTTGAAGTTGATAACTTCATGTGAAATCACTGCAGAGCGGAGTATGGCAGAGAATTAATTTGCAATTTGGGAAGAGCTTGTTGAAACTCAAGAGAGCTCCAGAAAATTTCAAAGGCGTAAGCCCATGTAAACAAGCAAGCAGATGAAAATCCTCTAAACTTTGAACCAAAAGTACTTTCATAAAGGTTTTATACCACTGAGTAACATGAGAGAAAACTAGCAACAGGGAAGGGTGTTTGGTTAAATTGTGGGAGAGCCATCTTTCCCTTGGAAAAAAGCCTGAGGCAGATGGGTGACCGGGTTGGTTCTGAGTTGGGAATTGAACTTTCCAAGACTCCGGAGGAAAGGGGAGGAGGTTTTTCACCATTTTCCACATTTGTCTCATTAAGAAGAGTTGTTTGAACTTAAACCCATGTCCCTTTCCTGATGGAGGGATGGGCAAGATGGGAAACACGCTCTCATTTTATTCAGCCTCTTAATAAATGTTTTTCCCATTGGTTGTGTCTAAAAGCACAGAGGAGTGGCTGCCTCCAGTGAAACAAAATGGCGCTGCCTCAGTTAAAATGTTTTCCATGCAGTGCTGCTCAGGTTGCTCTTTCCCAGCACTACGATTTTCAACAGCAGAAGGTCTATACATGCTCATGCTTTAGTACAGATTCCTCCTATAGCAGGTTCTTTCTAGGCAAGCTGTTGTGGCTTTAGGATGAATGGAGAGATACTAGCTCCTTTAACCGTATGGAGATCAAAAGTGCAGTGTAGTATCTTTGGCACATGATCCTTAATATCACCTTGGTGGGCTGATGTTATAAAACAAGACCTACCGATTGACTAATGAAGTTAGCCAATATTTTTGCCTCTTGTGGTGGAAAACACATGTAACCTATTTCCTTGTAAACCGGATGGTGATTAAAAAGCTGACAGTGTTTACATGAATAATCCCTCGTCTGATCTTTGAGTTCTCTTGATCTTGTTAACAAGTCTGAATTAATAACGGCAGAGAGTTACCTACCAGGATGCCAAAACATCCTGGTGTCATGATATGTTGCAGTGGATGTTTATGCGGTTACAAGGTGGGAGCCAAGGCGCCGTTGTCCAGGGTGGTGCTGATACATTACCTATTTACATGCTGAGTTACGTTCTGTTTAAAGGCATCTACAGCTTGCGTCTGATTGGCAGTCTGGCCACGCTTGAGTGAGGAGTTACGGTAAGGATATCCATTAGCTGATGATAGCTGGAAAGGTAAAAACAGAGTCAGTGTTCCCAGGAAAGGAGAAAGCTTTATCAAAGAAAAGGAGAGTGATAGGAGAGTGATAGTAGTAGGTGAATTATGGCCTGGAAGCTTTTGGTCATGATGAGGTGCATACCAAAGAAATGTTCTTCAGGCAAACCTGTATCCATGGGGCTCAGTTATGGTATAGTATTCTTTTTCTTGTTGATGAGGAGGTGAGGCTGATTATTGCTGCCCTTTTCTGGCCTTATTTCCATATTTAACTGTTGTGACCAGATCCAACTAAGTTTTGAGCCGACTACTTGTTACATAGCCCTGCAAACTCCACAGATCATCCCTCACTCTGAAGAAGGGGGAGGGAGGGGTAAAGAAGAGGATGACCAGGGGCACAAGACTAACCTCTTCTTGCAAGTGTCCGATGTCTATTTCCCAGGGAGCTCCGCGGAAGATTTCCATGGGCGGTTCCCAGCCATTGTGGAATTTGGGGATGTAGGTGGGGATGTTTGCTTCTCGGGGCCATTCAGCTCTAGGACATGAAGCAGGGAATATGTGGTGAGATTCACAAGGAACATGTCTCTGATGGCACATTAGGAAGAAACAGGGGCATCAGGGCATCCTTGACCCTCTGACACTGCTATAAAATCAAGTATCCTGTCTGCCTTTCTCAAGAGCTTGGGGAACCTGGTGAGGTAGCAGCTCTATCCTCACCTGGATCTGGTCCATGTCTCTCCCAGGGAGTCCCAGAGATTTATCTCTTTTGGTGTCAGGTGTCCTCTGAGGAAGTCTGTGGCATCTTTAGAAAGAAGTGGGCTGATGACAGACCTGGCAAGCTCAGGGCCACCACAGCTACTGATGATCTGGATCACATACAAACACACACAAATATGAGAGATTTTGCAGGAAATGTTCCAAATAGCAAACCAGCACATACACAAAGGAACAGAAATCAAAGACAGAAAAATCAGTGGCTCTGATCCTTTGGAGTCTCTATGTCTGCCCACTCCAAAGAAAGTCAATGTACCCCTCCATGGCGTCTACCTCTAAAACTAGGCTACTTCATGTTAGACTTGCACCTCCAAAGTTGTCCTCCATGCCTTCATATGTAGGGTGAGGTTTCACAACACAGATGAACTAAATTAATGGTTTGCTGCCACTTGAAGTACTGATAGTAGTTGATTGGCAGATTTTATTAAGAAAAGGCAAATAGACAAATAAGACATATAGTTCCTGACTAAGTTCTCCAAGGTATAAAATGAAAGCCAGAGGGCAAGCCATCATGCCAAGGGATGGTCTGACTCCCACTGGCAGCAGCTAATTCTTAGATCAGCTCAGTTCTCTCAAGAAACATCAACCTAAATCTTTGAAGACTGGACAGTTCAGAGGAACATAAGAATTTTTCTGTTGGAGTCAAAGCAAGGTCTGATGTAAAAATTAGCTGCTGTTAGAGACAGGATACATCACAAGCTGGCACTTTAAAAAATGGAAAATCACTTGGTATTTCTGTGTCCCTTCTGGCTTCTTTTTCAAATTGGGATTTCTGCTTCCTATTTTCAGTGCAAATACTAAGCCATGTTTGCTTGACGATTGGGCAGATTCCCAATGGGAATCATAGCTGTCTGGCACGTTTGTTCACAGTAAGTCTTTATTAATGGGATGGAAAGATTCATATTTGCTAGGGTTTGTCTATTTACTTCAAGCTGGCTATCAGATCAGAGGCCAGAAACACTGGCATTGTTGCTTCTAGACTTTACTGGGAGAGCTTTAGCCAGTTGTGAGCAGCCTTCTAACTGTTCCGCGTAATCTAGCTGCCTGTAAGTGCAAAAGCAATGTTAGAAATAACAAATGAGTTCACAGTGAAACCTGTGAATAAGATTTACCAGTTCCAGCGGCCCAAATAGGAAATGCACCAACTCTGAAGCGCTGGGGTTCTGGATGTGCTTTCTCAGTTTGGCCTGAAAAGAGAAAGGAAACCCAGTTTAACCCTAACCTGATTTTTGCCTTCTCTTTTCTGTCACATGGAGGGATTGTTGCTGACCGATACTTGCTATAGTTAAAAACACAGGGCAAGGAAACTTTAAACAGTGCACCTGAAATCAGGGAGGAAGAGTAAGTGATTGGGGAGTATGAATCATCCAGTTTTAGATAATTTTTATTTTGTGTCTGTTTCTAAGTGTGTTGAATTTCAGGAGGGGTGGAGCACCTACTCTGTTAAAATCAGTCCCTTTTGAAGCTATTTTGAGCAGAAGCAGAAAGCCTTGGCTTATTTTGAAAGTCTTAGTGAGGAAGGGCCAGGCCTGTTGCTTCTGACTCTGCTTGCAAAGTTGAAAATCCCACTAGTTCCCATGAATGAAAACAACAGAACAAGTGTTTTGCGGAGTCCCTTGGCAAATTGCTGATGGGGAAAAACCTCCACCAAGGTCTTGCCTGCAGCACCTAGAGCTGCCCTGGCCACTAAAATGCTTGGTATTTAGAATAGACTGTGGTGGAATGGAGCAGCAGATGCTTAGGATTACTTTACTGTAAGAATTGCATTTCATTAACAGCGATCAGCTAAGCTGTGGTGAGACACCACTTCAGTTTGTGCTTCCTTTCAGCTCTTTCTTGTGTCTTGTGCTACTGGCATTGCTGCAGTGGAAAACAGCCTCCCTCCTCCCTACTGAAATGCAAAGCATTTTAAATGCTGGTGATTAAACATTAATGTGGAGTGGAAAGTGTGAAATAATTGATGCCAACAAGGTGACTAAATGAAACAGCGCTTCACAAGGACTTTGCAGCCATGTGACATGTGACAGCAGTCCTGGGGTGGACATGGCAGTGCTCCACCACTAATTCCCCGCTCTCCTTCTTACTGGCCCCCAGCCTCTTGCCAGGAGAGCAGCTGCTCTTTGTGTGTTTGTGGATGTGCGGGCAGCAAAGTCCAGGGCCCAAGTGCAGGGAATGAATTTCCTATGTGTTCACTCCCACGCTGCTGACCGGGGAGCAGCAGCGATGCTGAGCTCGGGGGCTGTGAGCCAGAGCATTTGCACAGATCCGCAGAGGGTAACGGGCGCTTGCGGCTGCGTTGCGTGATTGGCAGTGGCCAGGGTAGGGCACTAACTCCAGCGCAGACCTGTGCTGTGGCTGAAGGTTTGGCTGACCGCACTGACTCCACTGTATTTATCTCAGCTGTCTCAGCGGTCAGAAAGGGCTGGGATGCAACAGCCAGGCTGGGTTTTCTTTATGCTTGGAGAATCCTCAGCTGCTTCTTCAGGGAAGCTAACACCTTGCTGTGGATGTGTGGCATAGCCATAGCAGGGTGCCTGATTGGTTTGTGTGAGAGCAGTGATTGCTGGCCAGAGCTGACACCTCCAAGACTCACTTCTGGTCCTAAGCAGGCAAAAATTATGCGTATTTGCCTCTCAAAGAAAAGCTTGGAGTTTGGTGTCCTGCATTAATGTTGTTTACACTCTCTGTGGTTTCCTTACTAATAACTTCTCAGGAAGGATCTTGTTAGGCTGTGTTCGCTTGGCAAGTTTGGTCAGAACAGACAGAATTTCCTTCTGCCTCATTAACCTTCTGGTCTCACATGCTTCACTCAGCAGAGCTGGCAGCACTGGGAACATCTTTATGCTCCCGCTTTTCATTCTCTTCCTAAGACAGCAGCTCTTCCCGGAGAGAAGGAGAGAGGGCAGGAACCTCAGGGCAACGGGGGACATCAGTTGTTGTTAACCAAAGACTTTCCAGGACCTTGGCTGAGGCAGCTTTACAGCTGCTCTATAAGAATTGGATGAGAACAATTTAAAGTAGATAAGACTTATTTTTCTTTTTTTATATTTGCAGTCCTCAGTTTTATGCTTTGTAGGGATAACAAGGACTACAGCTCTCACAAAACTACCCAGATTTTTAAAGGCCACAAGTAGAAGCAAATATCTGGAGTGGGGATGCCTATACAAGCCTTTGCACAGCTATCAGTAAGGTGGGCATGGCAGTTCTTGGCTCTGGAAGCTCACAGCTTCACAAATGTTTTAAGTCAGGTCTGTATCTGAAAAGAGATCCAGGCATTGCAAGGCCCCTGGCTGCTCAGTCCCATCCTGGATTTTATGCTTGTAGTTTCAGTTTAACAACTTGACCCAAGAAACCTGCACAAGCCTGACGAAATGTTCTGGATTCTCAAGAATCTGGAATTCACACCTTTGTCCCTTGATAGTGTTTGCAGTTCAAATTTCACTTTAAATGCTTACTACTGTGGTATATGGGAAAAAGCCCTGTCACTGCATGGGACGAAAATACCCTCTGTGTCTTACCAAGAGGTTAAAAGCCAGTTTGGTTTTCTGGAAGCAGTCGATGAACTCGGCCTCGCTTGGGGGTCTTGCTCGAAGAGTCAGCATGCCCTCTTTTATGAGAAGGTGGAAAGAAAGACACTTTAATTAAAGCATCCCTTTTCAGGAAAGTTTCATCTTGCTGGCATGCAAAAGACACAGCAATAAAGGGTGCTGAGACTAGAACTACTAAAAATCAAGGGTTCAAGAAAACCAAAAGTCTTTCTCTGTGTTGGAGGCTTTGCTAGGCTCTGTGTGCTCTACAAGAGGTCCCCACAGACCAGTGAGACCTTCCAAACTCGTGTAGCTGCTGTTGGATCCATAGCCATGCTGCTGCATCAACCTGGCCTTTCTGGGGTGTAAGCTGAAGTGTCCTCCCAACCTTCATCTGTGCCTGTGTGTTCCCCATTTGTTCTAGCTGTTGCACTGTACCTGCTGGCCCTTTCTTCTTGTTCTTCTTCCCTTTCTTTCTTTGGTTGAGCTGTTTGAATGCCTCTGCAGCCTTCTGAAGCCTGGCAACAAACACTTCAATGTCATCCAGAGTGCAGTTCAGGATTTGCTGTGGAGACAGAAATGCAACAAACCGAGGTGAAAGCCCAAATTGCACACAGCTGGGAAGCCCAAATCCCAGAGCATGCCGGTCAGTCCCTGCTTCATTTCCTGGAAGAATGCACAGGAGAGGGGAATCCAAGCATGAAGTTAAGCTGCATTCATCACTTCCCAAACACAAAGCTGTGCCTGGTTGTGTGCTGTACTTAATCAGTGTGACAAGTGACCCCTGCTAATGGACGTCTGGAAAATAACCCCAAGACTAGACCGTGGGCTGGGGACGAGCAGACCATCTGAAATCAGCAGAGCTACCTCAGGTCAAAGGAGATTGTAACTGACCCAGTGATGGAGCTTTGCTTTTGTTCACCTTATATTTATGAAGGGTAGATATTAGTTTAACAATGACTAGATTATGCCTAAAATGTCTGCTCATGGAGGAGCCCCTTGCTTCCTTCCTCTCTTCTCCCTCTCCTTCATGCCTATTGACTGTGCACCATTCTTGTTACCAACCGTTTCTTTTTCAATCTTCTGTGCTAAAATGGCTCGGGACTCCTCGTGGTCATGAGCGCTGGAGCCTCGTCGTTCATAGTCTGCAAACAAGGGAGGGAGAGAAAAATGTATTTACTATCAGAGGTTGAAATAGGCTCCATTAAATGCTGGGACCCATGGGATGGTAACTCCCAGATTGGTTGTTTATTCTGGGTTATGAGAGCACCTCAGGAGATCAGAAAGGAACAGGAGGTGATCAAAGTTGCCAATTAAATCTTCCAAGGTCACAGCACCTGCCCACCAACGCTCTGTGTCGATATGCTGCCTGTTTTCACATACAAGCAGTGAATCAATCATGAAGAGCATACAGCTGCCAGCTGCAGGCAGAGACCTGCAAGCCCCAGTCCCCAGCTGCTGTGAGTCACTAACTCCTTTGCCTTTGCATCTAGGCTGACTTACGCCTGCAGAGGACCTGAAGAGCCACCATGTGCATTGCAGAGCACTCCACATGTATGTAAAGTGCGATTAGATTAACTCCTACTCTCTCTTCTAACCCACATCTCTCCACAGGCGCCTTGCTTGGCCCAGAGGTACCAGTTTAACTAAATAGTTAAAGAAACAAGACCTGGAAGTGAGTGCAACTGTCACAGGCTAGAAAGCAGCGTGCCAGGAGTTCTGCGTGACTGATGTTTAGGCAGGCCCGTGCACAAATCAGCATTTTTGTACAAACTTGCGTGCGGTCTCTCAAGTGTTTTTAATGGGTATTAAAAAAAATACTTCTGCAATGAAAAAACAACACAGGCACCTCCCAGCTTCCAGAAGACAGTCACTCAGTGAGGGGGTGATATTTTGGTGAGAACAATGGCTCAGGTGGCCTCTTGTGAAAAGAATAATGTGTCAGCTTGGTGAAATGGGGTTTGAAAGGGCTGGCTCAGCAGGTGTTTGGACAGCAGGATTTATAAAGTGGGAGAACTGGGGAAGCAGTTTTGGCAAAGGACTGTGAAAAATGTATGTCATCTTTAAGTGTTAAGATGAGGTGATTAGTTTTGACAGGTTTTGCAGGAAAAGCAATAAGGCGTGTTTCAAAGGAGAAACGATCTCAGCAGTCAGGCATCATTCAAGGCTTTCTCATGTCACCTGCTTTCATGACAGACTCTGTATTCTCACATCCAGAAATCCTGCCTGGCTAAATGCCCTGCTCTGCTGGTGTAAGCAATGGACTTAAAGCTTTCTCCTAAGCATCCTGGGAAAAGCAGAGTTGAGGGTGGCTGTTTCCTGAAAAACTGCTGTGCATCAGAATATAGATATTTATACATAGTCCAGCTCTGAAATATAGATCTTAATTTTCATTATGCAAAGCTGGACCTGAAACAAGCTGCCAGATCAGCTGCTTGGCTTCAGGTGCCATCCCAGGGAAATGAGTGTGGTTTTTTTTCTTTTCAGCTGGTGTTTGGAGTTTCTTATTGTACCCTGATTACTCGTTTTCCTTGAATTTAGAAATTAATCCCAAGAGATGGTGGCACAATAGGCAGTGATTAAAAAGGCTTAAATTTTGCTCATCATTTTAGTCAGTTTGAGGTTTTGTCAGAGAAGGAGCTTATTTCTGTTACTTCTTTCTCCAAAGAGAAATACAAGTTTTTTCAAGCCAGCTCAAACAGGCTGAAGTCAGGATGGTTTTGGAGTAAGATTTTAGATTAGTACATGAGAGAGTACATGAGAGCTCAGATCGGCGTTTCCACGCTCAACTCTAGGAGAATTCATGTAAACTACTTGATTTCTGAGGGTGAAATCTTGGCTCCCGTGAAGTCAGCAGGGCCAGGAATTTGCCTTTCTGACCAGGTCTGTCTTGTCTGTTTAAGATCACCAGTGCCTGGTCCAAATTTCATATGATTGCTCAGTTTCATGAGGGGCTTTTGCCTCATTTGAGCATTTCAGCGTCCCCAAAATTCAGGTGTCATTAAAAGGAGTTTCTAGGAGCCTTGATTTATTGAGCTGTCATTGAGCAGAAGGTGTCTACTGCTAGCCCAGTGTGTAGAAATGTTTGCTGTGGCACAATTTTTAGGCATTTATAAAGCACAGCCAGGGATAAACCAAAATATTGTGCCTTTGGTATGTGTCTGTGTTACATTATAACACAGTGAAAAAACACTGGGCTTCTGTGCACCCAGCAGTATGGGGCCTGAAATGACGACAGGCCATTTCAGGAGGGTCAGCTGTCCAGGCTAACAAATCCCCTGTCCCCACGACAGACTCGCTGAGCGCTCCCAGTACCTGGATTGTGCTGGGAAGGGGGTGCCACGCGGTTCCTATTCATCCCTGAGCCTCGCGTGTCGTGCTGGATTGGGATGGGAGCTGGCCCTTGCGGCGGTGGGAGGATGGATTGTCTTTGCTTGATCTTTTCTTGGTTTGCTCTGCAAGGGAAGCAACGCAGAACAGCCCCGTCAGTGGCTGCCGATCCCGTTTCTGAGAGATTGGTGTGCGAATGCACCATTGTGAATGGGGCGCTTTTTTTTTCTTTTTGTAACTCCCAGCTGTGTCCTGCAGTACTTACTTGAGTGTCTGTGGCCGTATCTTCTTCCCATGCTTGTGGTCTGCCAAGGCACTTTCTATGTCCTCGTGAACCATCTCCGCCTCAAAGATAAAACAGAGATGTTTTTAATGGCTTTCCTTTGGAAAGGATCGAGGGCTCTAAGTGAGCAACGGAAGAAGGGGCTGGCAGGGAGCTATTTTGTTCTGTTTCACACTGGCAAGGAGGGCTTTGCTCACCTCCACCTCGTCACAGTTGAAGAAGTGGATGTCAGGTTTGTGCTGCTCCGAATCCTGACACACCAGGAGGAGTATGGAAGAATAGCGCATCTGATTCAGCACTGTTTGGCAGTGCTGGACTGTTGGCAGTGGGAAGTCCTCCAGCTCCTCCTGGAAGACAAAAAGGAAGGGGTCAGGCAATGGAGACCTATTGAACTGATGGGGAATGGTTCTGTGTACAAACTTCTGGGATCCCTCTTTGAGGAGAGAGACCTGGCAGGACTTGTGCCTCTTGGCAGTGGCTTGCTGCGCTCTTCAGAAGATACATGTCGAGGTTTGCAGAGGGGCAGTGGCTTGGGACTGCGGAATAGGAGAGAGGTGGATAGCAAACAGAGGTGAGCTCTTGTTCTCCTCCGAGTCCTGAATACGGGGCCTAGTGTGAGACCTCAATAACTTGAGCTTCGTTGCTCAGACCATTATCTTACTGCTCTGCTTTACCTGCACCAGTACACTTATCATGCATCCCAGCAGACCACTGGGAGGAAAGATGCTTTCTGTGAGGGGCTTACCCTCCCACTGTCTCCTTGGATGACCTTGGGCTAATATTCTTTAGTTTCTCATTGCTAAAATCAGGGCAGCACCATCTCTCTCCCACTGTCTGGCTGCTCTTTTACCTCAGATTAGGTGCCTTTTGTGTGTGTACATGTATCACCTGCCAAAACGGGGCACTGTTCTTGGGCAGGGAATCCTGCATATTATTTTAATGCAAGTAATAGGTCCTTCCCTCTCTGCTCATCCTTTATGCAGATCTCTGTGGACCTGTAAGTCTGCATCACTCCCACAGAAAGCAGTTTTACTGTTGGCCTGGAGCACAGCTCCAGGTATCTTTCACCTGGCGTATCTGTGCTCTGGAACTGTGAATAAACCATCCCACACCTACCTGCCCTTTGAATTAGAGTCAGACAGCCCCCACACACCCAGGAGTGGATTTTGGTAGTGATTCACCCTTCTTTGGGTTCCTTAGAAATGGCCCTCCCAGGCAGAATGGGAAGGGCACGCACTGCGTGTCAATCCGTGGGTAGCTCTTGCAGAGCTCTGGGTACCTGCGACTCGCAGTCCAGCAAGCGGATGGACTTGTCATTCACTTGCAGCAGCATCTCCTGTGTCCAAATCTTCTCTTTTGAGTTGAGCAAGATGAGTTTTCGGATAGCATCATCCACTGTCACGATGGACTCGCTCTTGTCCATGATGAAGGTGGCCAGGTGCTGAAGTTGGAGGTGAAGGAGGAAAAAACAGGTTAAGAAGCTTTGATGGTGTGTGGACTATAAATCAGTCGTGAAACCAGCTCTAAAGGACTGAACTACTGTTTGCTCTTTTAGAGCACAGGCATGGAAGAGTCGCTGCAGAAGGTGTAAGTTCTGGTTGTAATATAAGCCTCTCCATAGTGGTGAAAGATTAGGGTTTCATAACACAGCAAGAGTTTTCGTAACGAGTTTCACCACTTGCATATTTATCTCATCATATGTCAATTCTAGCAGCTCTGGCCCCTGTCCAGCAGCGCGTGTTTGCAAATGCTTTGTACACGTGAGTTAGTCCTCTGGTTTCTGAAACTGGCTTGGAAGTTTAAATACAGTAGTTAAGCCTCACTTGCCAAGCTAAAAGCACTTGCATTTTGCTTGTCTCATGTAGCAGATCTCCCTGTGTGGAATTTGTCCCAGGCGAAGAGCTTACACAAGCCAGGGGCAAATGTTGGTCCTCTTGTGCTGAGGTGGGATCCACGCGATATGTTGGCTTTGGCCAGGTCCCCTGTCCCAGGTAATTCAACAGGCAGCACAGCCACAGCGGAGACCTTCTGTGCTGCAAAGCTATTTAGTCTGCCAGGTGCTGCAAAGCTATTCAGTCTGCCAGACAGCTCCAAACCTGACGGCTGACTGCACCAGCCCTTCAATCCCCTCATGTTACCCCCCAAACTACCCAAATCAGACCTCAAGGTAGTGAAAATCGGTGTCGCTAACTGTAAGAAGGGATTATTTTTTTTGCTACTTGCCTCTGTTCTGCACTGTGACTTTGCTGGATTACCCTGGTTTTCCTCCCTCCACTTGTCCTATAAACCCAGCCTAGTGCTATTCCCACTACCAGCCTGGCTTCCATGCTATCCTCCCCTCTTGCGGTGCCTTGTGTGTGCGCTCAGGACAGGAGCACCTCAGGTAGGGTGGTAGCGTCCTGGACATGACTGCACTCGCGTCCTTCCCCACCCCTGCTCTAACCTGTGTCCTGAAGCATGTGGCGATCCAAGCCTTGTGCTTGGCACTCGTGTTTGAGCTGCAGCTGCAGGCTTTGGACTGCTCTTGGGGCTCCATGCGAGGGGAATGCTACGCAGGGCAGGGAGGCAGCTGCAGGAAGAAGCGTGTTGTATCCAAATGGTGTGTGTGCCTCCCCAGCAGTGGGTGAAGGCCACTCCAGAAATCCAGGTAACTCATCTCCACTCTGATCAGCAGCCAGTGAGAGCAAGCACCGCTCTCTGTGGATGGGGAGAACATTCGTCTGCCAACAGAGGGGACTGCAAGGCAGGAGAAGCTGCAAGCTTTGCCTGCTCAGAGCAGCCAGGCAGTTGTCCCTGTATGAATGACAGCGCAGCCAGGCCATGCATTCAGGTGACAGCAGGGCAGGGAAAAATTCATGAAGGAAAAGGAAATGGTTCTGTTTCACCTTGTTCCCTCTGCTGCCCTACTGTCTTCCTGGTGAGGAGACGGGAAGGAGGACATGCCTGGCTGGGAAAGCAGCTGAACCCTTTCCCTGTCATAAACAAACTTCCTCCAGGGGAGAAAGCTGGGGAGGTTTCAGGTGGGCAAGTTCGAGGCCTGACCAAGGTGCCTGTGCCACAGCTGGACGTAGGGCCTGCTTCTGGGAGGCTTATCAGGCCAGGTCCCAGCTCTTTTTCTCTTCCCTGGAGTATCTATGGCCCATCCACAAGCATGACACTCTCACCCCACTTCCCCTACTCAGTAGCATTAGGGTAAAAAGCACATTGCTGCTGAATCCACTGTGGCTCAGCTGAAGAGCAGATTAACCTTTCTGGCAGGGAGACCCAGGTACTGTGGGTAGAGGACATGCATTACACGTGTTTACTGTGGGGCTGGGGGTAACAGTATGGCAACGCCAGAAACAGTTCTGCCAGGCATTTAGTGTTTCTGTGGATGGCAGCCGTAGAAGCTCCTGCTTGGGGCCTGATTTCAAAGCAAGAGCTGGAAAAATAGGATGCATTTAAAGCAAGACACAAATTGGAATGTGAAATTTGGAGAGGCTCTTTGCTGTCTTTAGTACAGGGATGAGTTTAGCTGGCTTTTCTCCCTCTGATTGCTTGTCTTTGTGCCTTCTCCCAGTGATCAGACATAACCTTTTTAGGGTTCAGGTAGTTTATTTCTGGTGCTTACTCTTTGTTACAGTGGTGCTGTATCAGGGGTCAGGGTCCAGACATGGCACAAAAAGACAGCAGTCTTTGTCCCAGAAGACTAGCAAGCAAGAGCTACAAAACACAAGACGAGAAGGGGAAAAGGCTGGGGGAAAATCTGTCTGTTCCCAGTAGCTGTCTCAGCTCGTGGGCTGGTTAATAACCCACTGGGTAGTGTCCACAATCAGCATATGCCTCAGAGGGCAATGGAGGAGATAGTTGCTTGGGGAGGAAGTCCTTTTTTACCTGTAAAAGCCCAGGGAGATGCAAAGGGGGAAGCTGGACTAAGAGGCAGCAAAGGCTGACCCTACTCCAGCACCAGGAAGGGAACCAGCACTGTACTGCAGTGGAAATAGGTTATGAAGGGACCTTGGAGAGGCCATGAATGTTGAGGTCTGACACAGACCAGATGGACCTGAGGAGGATCTGCATACTGAGAACACGGAGCGTTGGATGGTTGTGTTGAAGCATGGGCAAGAAATATTGTTGCAATCTGCTCCAGACAAGCTGGGTGCAGGGGGAAAGGCTCAGATTAAAAGCACTCCCTGACAGGCAGAAAGGGCTGAGACTTTAAACATGATGGTTGATGGTGGGAATTAGGGGTGGACAGTGGGAATTAGGGGTGGACAGGATTTGTGGTGACCAATCTGTTGTTGAGGTGGTTGTTGGATAATTCACGAAGACCGGAAAGAGCAGAGAAGAGGATTAACGTCACAGAGTGTGAGACCCAATCCTGTGTTCATAAAACAAAGGTACTGGGTGAGGCACTGTCTAAATAAAACTCCTGGCAAGTATTTGAGCTGAAAGCTGAGATTAGCCATGCAATCAGATATGAAAAACATGCTCAGGTATATGTTACTGTAATTGTAAAATAGTGCATGAAAAGGTATGCACAAAGTCAATATTATCTGTGTAGAGGTGACAAACTCTCTGCTTTCTGAGCAGTGAAGAGAACCGGTTTATCCCTGATGACTGGCACTCTTATCTGCTCTATTATTTTAACTGCCAGGTTTACAATCTTCATAAATTCCTTTGTTGTTTACTGTTAAGTAAATTAATTTTCATGGAGGGGAAAGCTACTTGTCTAACTCAGACTCATTAGAATATTTTTTTCTTTTCCGTTTTCTTTAGATACGGGTGAAGTGAGAGGGAGCGAAGCTTGCTGCTGTCTTTGATTTATCTCATTAAAACCCCTTTTCATCCAGATGGATATTCAAACATAGTAGCTTTGTTGTAAGAATGGGCAATGACTCCATCCATTATTAAACTTTGATCAGCTTATAGATTACTTCAAAGGGTGTAAAATGCCTCTTGTGAGGAAAACTCTTCCTACATCACTGCCTGCATCTGAAATCCTGTTTGCCTTGGTCAAAGTTCAAGGTAGAGGCTCACAAATGGGTGGCATATGGCATAATTAATGAAGAATTCATGTATGTGTCACTGTTTAAAGTTCCTTCTCTGCTGCAATGAGTGACTTTATTTGGTAGGAGTCACTGATGGGGAAGGCTGGCAGGACCACCAATGGGGCAGTTGGCCATCAGGTTAGTTTCTCCGATGGAAACCAGGGCCTCTTTCCAAACAAGCATTTTGAAAAGTCTAAACTTAGTTTTTAAGCAACTGAACAAGCTCCTTTGTTTCTGTGTACTTAAGCTCTGTGCTGGACTTGGGTGTTAACCCAGCAAAGACTCAGGTGTTAACCCTACCTACTAAATATGAACCTCATAAAGTGTCTTCCTTTCTCGCCTTGCCCAGTTTTCAGTGATGAATTGTCCAGCCGGCCTCAGACAGGCACTTCTGTTGCTGTGGTGGCCTGCACTGGCATGTTGTGTCCCAGGAATCGCCGGGCTCAGGATGGCCAGGCTGGCTCCTCTTTTTTAAGTGCATAGTCTGTGACACTGGGAGATGAATTTGACTTTAATGCCTATCATGGTTGAAGGGTTTTGAATTACTTGAGAGGACACAGTAGCTGAGGGAGAGCTGAAAGATAATAGTCGATGTGGTCTCTGTTGTTTGGGCAGATGAGTTCCTGTAACCACCTGTCTGTCCATGCTGATCAAGAAGGGTTTGAAGCATGGGGTGACAAGAGAGACAACAGCTTCTCCATTTCTTGTTTCCTTGTACAGAATTTCCCTCGCCTTTTTAACATCTTTTTTTTTTCCCCGTTCTCCTCTCCCCAATTACTCAACAGTTTAACTTACTGAATCTTGATTATTCAGAAAGGAAATATATTTTTGATAAATGATGGTTTTATATGGTAAAATTGATAAATTTAAAGTAGAAAAGAGGCCCATATGTAATCAAACCAACTTCACATTCTTTAATAATCATTTTTGTCCTCCCTTCTTGTCAACCATTTCCCATCTGCAGGCTGTAATGACAGAAAGTGTCTAGCTGAACGACTGATTAGTGCTGGCTCTACAGCAAGTCCCTGAGACAGTGACCTCCTGAGCACGTGTCACACCTCATAGCAAGAGGACAGAGTTGCTGACCTCAAAATGTCCCCAGACACTGGTCCTTGATGTAGCCCAGCAAGGGTAAGGGGACAAGCCAGTAACTTCTGAGCCTTTGGTACAGGTCGGCACACTGGACATGCAGAAGCAGTGACTGGTCTCTGTTTCTCTCCCCATCCTCAAAGCAGTTTGTCTAATGTGGATGTCTCTCCCACTCTTCAATTCAAAGAAATGTGTGGGATCTAGGGGAGGGACAGGTAAATAAATGGTCAGGGATGGCCTGCGTCATGCAACGTGGGAGAAGCCATCAAAATCTGGACGCAGCTGTGTTATGGGATTTGAGCATGATTCAGAGTTGCGCCACGGAAAGCTGTTTGTAGCCTTGTGGGAGGATCTGTGAGCTATACCAGAGTCTATTTGCTTGGACTTTCAAATAATGCCATACCATAATGCTCAGGGGGATGGAACACCTCTCCTGTGAGGACAGGCTTGAGAGAGTTGGGGTGGTTCAGCCTGGAGAAGAGAAGGCTCCGGGCAGACCTTATTGCAGCCTGCCAGTATTTAAAGGGGGCCTATAGGAAAGGTGAGGACAGACTTTTTAGCAGGGCCTGTTGCGATAGGACAAGGGGTAATGGTTTTAAACTAAGAGCGGGGAGATTTAGACTAGATAGAAGGAAAAAATTTTTCACAAGGAGGGTGGTGAAACACTGGCCCAGGTTGCCCAGAGAGGTGGTAAATGCCTCATCCCTGAAAACATTCCAGGTCAGGTTGGACGGGGCTCTGAGCAGCCTGCTCTAGGTGAAGATGTCTCTGCTTATGGCAGGGGGTTGGACTAGATGGCCTTTAAAGGTCCCTTCCAACCCAAACTATTCTGTGATTCTACTATGGTAACGGGACAACTTCTGCTCTCCAAAGCAAGCAGTTTGAGAGGAGCCATGGAGAAATAAAACATGGCTGGAGAGCTGGTATTGCTTTTAGACAGAGCAGGCAATATGTGAGAGGAGAGAAAGGGGAAGGATCCAGTTCAGTGTGAAACCTCTGACTCTTAGGAAGAAGTGGGGTCAGTCTTGGCAGAGGAGTTGTCTCAGGACTTGTGCTGCTCTCATAGTCCTTTAGTTTATCTCCTCCAAGTGTCTGTGGTGAAGAAATTCCTGTGCTCCACCTGTGTATGCTCTTTACTTCCCTACCCTTTTGTGCTTGAAGGAATCAGATGAGAAGCCCAGTTGACCTCAACTTCAGTAGCGTGTTATATGTGATGGAGAGGACCTGTGTGGTCTCAGCCCTTGGGTCCCGGCTGGCAGGACCATGGGGACCCGCAGCTCGAAGAGGGAAATTACAGCAGATGGCTAAGTCTGAAAGTGTGTTCTACAGTCCAGGAGCTGGATATAGTGAGTGCACCCAGCTCAGGGGGAAGCTCAAGAGGCAAGTTTATCTACAGGCATTGGGGAGCCAGAAACTGTGGTAAAGAAATACGAGGTTTCAAGCAGCTTTGCTGTTTGCCTCTCCCAGGGTGTGAAAAGCAACACTTGCTTATTTTAAGAAGGTTCCCAACTACTCTTTCAGGACAGGACAAATGAAACACATTGCATTACCAGCATCTATCATTGACGTTGGCCTTTCAGCCCCTTAACGTTTCGTTGCATACTCACCTGTACGTGGTACTGTGAAGTCTCATGCATAATGATGTTTGAGTTGGAGTATTTTTTCCTTTGTTCTGCACAAAAAAGAAGAAAACAAGCTTTCATTATAGTGGCTGTTTATCAGTATATCAGGGTCTGAGAATTATAGCGCTCATGATGGTGTGCTGCAGTCTTTCTCATAGTCTCTGAGCTTTCAGCTTCAATTGGTGTATTGGGAATAATAAGACATATTAACGATATTAACTTTTGTCACAAGGATTGGCAAATTGGGTGTGTAGGGTACACAATGCTGCTGATAGTTTGATTCCTGGACGTCAGCACCATTTGTGGAGGAAATTAAACCTCGCTTAAAGGAAAGCCCCAGATAATGAACGATTAGGGAAGCTCTCGGAAGAGGGCTTGGGAGGTGAGGAGTAGGTTGAGAAGGCTGGCAGAAGGCTATGACATTCATGTGGCAAGAATAACAAAATCCAACCACAACCCACCAGTTTGGACATAACAGCCCTTTTAATTGTCCTCCAAAAGAAACCCTTTGCACTACCATAATGTTTTTAGTTGGCTTTCTTGCATTTTCTAAATGCAAGAAAGATTCCTAAAAATTTCTTAGAAAACTAGAGGGCTGTAGTTACAGCAGGAAGGGCTGTAGGGACGAAGGCCAGCCAGTCAGAACCTGAGTTTCTTGTACAGTATTTTTGAGGCAACAAATCTTCATTACTTCCTGCGTTTCTTACTGGAAAGTGGCATTAAAGAGCAATTGGGAAAAAACTGCTTGGAATTTCAGGAGGCTTTTGAATATAATCCTATAAGAATTTGCCCGGCCTACTCTTACTGTTTTGGTACTTGTCCAAGGATTCCTTATAAATACTGTGTTTGAATAGCAGAGGAATAACTATCCAGGCCCAGAGTGATCTGGGAGCATCCAAACTGAAAGAATCTTCCTCACCAGCAGAGGACATCCTCTGATCTCTGGTTTGCTTAGAAAATGCAACGGCAGTTTTATATGTTTTCACCCTTCTTAAAGCCTGTGTTAGAATATCCTGTCCTCTGTAGCAAGTTACAGCCAAGGGGATTTCATAACACAGCAAAGGTTAGGGCTCCTTGTGTTTTAAAGAAGTATATATTAATCTTAGTTTATTTGTGGCTTACTTCAAAGCTCTCTTTAATGCCTGCTAGGGGATGTTGGCTTCTCTCTTTTTTCTCCCCTTTTCTTTGAGCATGGAACATGTGGCCTCATTTAACAAATTTCACATTAAAGAGACTAGCACCTAGAAAATGAACATTCTTGTAGGAACTCATTCAGTTAGTTTCCAAATTTATTTAAAAAAAAAAAAAGGACCTTTTGGTGAAGTGGTGCAAGACCTAGGTAAAATTTTCCAAAATGGTTCCTTATTTTATATCATTAGTTGCATGTCACACTTTAATTGACAACACTCCCCAAAGACTTACAAGAAACACTGGTAGTATTTTAGATGGCTAAAAATTGAAGCTCTCCTTGTAATCAGAAGACCATGACTCCTTCTTTTTAATAAAAAAGATGGAAAACTGAAGATAAGTCTGGTTCAAAGTGCAGACAGTGAAATGAAGTGAATATAAAGCAGAGCAAGGGCAGGGCAGTAACTGGGAGAGGCTGGAGGTGGTAAGGAGCTGGAGTAGTAGCAGCCTAATGCAGGTGCTGGTGATGTAGCTCTTCCCTAGGGACACCATGGTTTGTTTGACTTTTCCTTTTGCTGTCCTCTGAAACCGCAAGTGTTTTGCATCCTTTTAGTTTGTTCAGCAGCACAAATACCTGCCTACGCACTGCACTGAGTTCTCCCCTCGTTTGCTTCTGTGCAAATCCTTTCCTTTCTGGGTAAATGAGCACAGCTTAAGGGATTGAAGGGGCCACGTGGTAGTTCTCCCTTTACCACTGCTAGTGTCTTGCTTCTTATTTCCTCAGTCCCTTGTGTAAAACAGAGAAGTGACTATTTCTTATCTGCTGCTGCTACTATTGTACTATTGAAGTTACTCTCCCATTTCTTTCCCCCTGTGAAGTGGCCTCTTAGTGCCCAGTCGGGCCAGGCATGGTCTCCCCAGCATTGCCTTCCTGCTCCTGGTTTAGAGGCACAAGTTGCTTTGCAGAGAGAGAAGCTGCCAAGCCCAAGTCCCGAGAAGTGAGTAATGTGGGCTCACTTAGAGAAGACAACCAGGTTTTCCCTGCACCCTGGCCACCTTCAGCAGGGACAGGAAAAGGCTCCTACCTGATGGGTGTGCATTGCCATGAAAGAAGGAAGTGTGATGAGTATGGGTGATAGGAGCAGGGACAAAGGGGGAGAGGAAGGGAACAGCACCTGGTCTGCTTTTGTGTTGTTTACACATTTGTTAACAAACTCCTTAACAGACTCTTTACCAGTGTATCTTATCGGGGTTGCTGTGGGAGTGACAGTGAGGAGACTCCCAAGCTGCTGGTCAGGGAGAGGAGCCAGGGTGTGTGCAGAAGGAGAGGGAAGGCTGCCTGGTGCACACACCTGCTGGCTCTGTGGGTCTCCTGCCTTGGGTCTCTGCATGGAAAGAGGTCCAGCAAGTGGGGCAGGGGGTAGAGGGCACAACAGGGCACCCACAGAAGGGAAAGCTGTCATCGTCGACACAAATAGTGGCTGAGGCAGTGCTGCTCTGACAGCCTTTTCCTTGTCTACTATATCCCAGGAAAAATGGTCTCTGAGCACTTCACCCCAAGAAAGTGCATCTCCTGGTTGGTCCCAAACTATGGAGTTGTTTTCTACAAGATCTACCAAGCCTGTCCTTTACATCTTGTCCATAGCTAGCAGGAACCACTGAGACTCCTGCAAATGGGCAATATCTTCTCCAGCAGCTGCTTGCTGCTCCTGCTCCTGTTGCTGTTCCACACTAGTTCAAGGCCATGCATCTTGTCCGTCCCTTTCCCTGAGCTTGCTTGAGGGAACTTGTCCCATAAACGGTGACAAGCAGAGGGGTCAGTGGACTGCAGCAATGGGACAGAGAAATGAGGGCCAAGTTTGGAAAGCATGGCAGTTCCTGAAGCTGGTGACAGTGATGGAGAAGATGTGACACTGAATTACAGCCTGAGTATTGACTGGGGGGTAATTTGCCAACTCTGACATGTGTTCTACTTTAAACCTTGCATCCAGGAGAGTGCTAGCAAGGAGACAATGCAGTGAACCTGCTGTGACAAGAGCAGAAAACAAACCTCAAAGCACTGATTTGGAGCTTTAGCTTAGTCTTGGGGCCCTCATTGTATTCACTTCTTACCCGAATAGAAGGTTATTTAAACCTCCTGCCAGTAGGTCCTGTGCAAAGGAAGAAGCTGGCCTGAATCTGCTGCTTTCACAGAGAATTGACAGGAATTAAAATATCTTATAGGCATGTGCTTCCTCAGCGCTGATTGCCAGGATTTCTGCAAACGTCCTTTCGCACGAGTGTGCATGCCGTTGCATATAACGTGCAGCTTCATGCCTCGATTTTTCCTGCCTAGAACGGGATAGGATTTTGAGCCAACCCATCCAGCCTCTGTGAATGCTCCTGTTTCACCTTACTCTGATTTTGTTCACACCTAGTGGGAATTTGGGGTTTCTTTGGCTGTCCTAAAATCAGAGAACAGGCGGGGAGGGCAGTTAAAAACTCGTTATGGTTGAACAAGCTCAAACCTCTCATGTATATTAGACTGTGGGTTTTTCGCAGTCTTCTTTCTACCTGTCTGTCAGGTGCTCTCACTCCCGTAACCTGCCCAGGTCTGGGGCTGCAAAATGCTGGTCAGGAACAAGGGCCTGTGGAGTTGGGATCAGGGCTTGAGTCACGCGCAAGTTTGCGGCATGCTTTTGCTTTGGGTTCCGCCTCTTTAGCGTGAACCTTTTCCCCAGATCCCCCCTTGCATCTCCATTATGCTTTTATTTCTACTTGGCTTCCGTGGAAGGAGGATAAGCGTGTCCCCGAGCTCAGCACGGGCTCCGTAGGCATTGCCAGCAGATGTCTCTCCAGAACAAGCACTGGCCTGAAGGGCTGCTTTTCTTGGGATTTGGTTTGGGCTTTTCACCTTTCTCCTTGGCCAGCAGAGAAGAGCTTTTAAATTGAGCTCCTCTTGGTACTTCTCTGAAGGCACAGGGCTGAGCACTGGTAGCAAACCTGCCTTGGAGCTGTAGGAGTGTGCTGAACATACAAAGATAGCGCAGAGACAATGAATGTGAGAAGAGATGTTGCTGCTTTCATTTGGAGCCTGGCAAGGGTTGAGAGAAGCTGATTCAAGCTGATTTCTAATGCTTTTTAACATTCTTCTAACACTCTTTAAGCCTGAGGTGTGCCATCAGCTTGGCAGGACACCCCAGTACTTTGCACCTTGTATCTCTGTGCCTGTGACTGAAAACACAGCAGTGTGCTTTGCCTCTGCGGCTAATTCCTGGTAGCCCTGAAGTGGCTGCTCTTCTCAAGTAGAAATGATTTATTGGTGGGCACGCTGGCAGACGTGTTAATGGGGAATGCAGGTCTCCGAGCTGGTGCCTTTTACACCACCAGCAATAGGTCAGAGGTGGAGCGAGGACACTTTGAGGGGGAAAGACCTCAGACACCCAGCACAGCACCCTGGCTCAGCTATTAGCTTCCAGAGTGAGCTTGAGTAAATTAGTTAATATTTCAGCATGGCCACTTCCCACCTTAGGCTGGCATTGAAGAGTCAATGGCATTTTCTGTTTGCTGTGTGTTTTAATTGCAGTCTGCCCTACTTCAAATGTGGGCCAAGGTCTGGAACAGGGCACACGGCAACACACACCGCAGGGATTCGTGTCTGATGTGAGTAACTTTTTTTCCTCTCTGTAACCCAATTTCCTCACCAAGCATTTCTCATGTAAATAGATGACACTAATGGAAATGAGAACACTGCGTCTGTGTGGGATGGAGATAAATTTGGATTTTAAGACATCCCGTCAACTCCTTTTTAAAAGAGAGTGGGAAAGGCTGAGATGGTCAGTCTGGAAACAAAGGAGTTTTACATTAGGACAGGCAAATGTCTCCAGCCCTGAAAAGAATGGTGTAGAGATGTGTCAAAAGCTGTTAGGCCCTGAGGAAGGCAAGGTGTACCAGGAGGACGGGGTTTCCAGAGGGAGGCTAGCGCAGGACTGCATTTCTGGCAGAACAGCCCACCAGACTGTAGGCTGGCTTTCTGGTAGGAGAACAGCTCATGGAGCTGTAGCAATGGTCAGGGCTGTGGCTGGTTGCCTACAGACTTTCTGGGGTCCCTTCTGATGCCTTTGTCCTATCCTCCAAGTTCAAAGAAGCTGCACGTGTCATGGTCAGGGGAGATCTCAGCATGCACCTCTGAGAAAACGTTTGGAGAAGCCTTTGCAAATCTTGGCGACCTGTTGAAATCTCGGAACTCTGCATAGCCCCACTTCCCATCAGCTGCACTTGGGGGTGAGCTCATTCAGAGGTGCCAAAGTGAGCCTCTGGTTAGCCATTTGCATCCTTTCCCAGTGACAGAAGCAAGCCCCGGGCATGGGGAAGATGCAGATGTTGTTTCCCCCCCATTGATTCTCCATGGGGGCATTTCTGCATTACCTTTAAAAGTCTCAGAACTAGAACGAAGTGCCTCTATTTTGTCTCAGGATGCCATTCAAGTGACATCCCAGAAGCAGCCCAGAGTGAGGAAGGGGGTGTTCCTGCATATTCTCTTTCCTGTCCCTTTCTTTAATATGTCTGCTTGTTCCTTCTCCTGAAACCCTTTCTGTCTCATTGGCTTCTACCTGGTCACCACACCCATGGAAACTTTTATTTTTATATTTCCTCCTGGAATCTGCAAATATAACCACACGGCCTGAAAATAGCCATGCCTTCCGGGGACAGCAGGGTGCCAGAACACTGAAATCTCCCGCTTTCCTAGCATTTAGTTTTGATTTAAACACAGGAAGAAGTAAAGATGCAGGCTGCAAATCAGAAAATAGTCAGTCTTAGGTCACGTCCATGCAAGAAGAGTGGGTGCTTTAAAAAAAAGAAAAGAGGGGTTTTTTGTTTGTTTACTTCAAAGCAGTGTGGTGAAACATTGCAGACTTTTCTGTGGATGCATCATTGTTTGCCCTAGCTTAAATCTGTCTCTGGTTGTGGTGGGCAGAACAATGCCTGCAGGGAGATCTGTGTCTGTCTGGTTCTGTGGATCAAGGGGGATCCTTTACGTTGGACAGGTGAACTCCCTTGGCCAGAAAAGACTTTGGAAGATAGGTCGCGTGTCCAGGGTGGCTTCCCACACTGGCCTTCTGCAGATCCCTGTCCTCTGTCTGCTTAATTTTGTATGAATGAACACCCATTTTAACAGTAGTAGCTAATTTCCTCCCAGTTTATCTGATACCTCTTCTACTAGGACACTTTGCATTTCTTGCAGTGGAGAAGACCCAAGCAGCATAACATGTTATCCAACCCATACCCTGTCCCCAGGAGGTGGAGAATTTGCATAATCCCCATGCAATAAGTAAGCATTACAGGAATATAGCGATGATTTTCCCAAAATCAGATGGCAGCTGCTGCGAGAGATTAGTCACCAATATGCACCTCTGTTTATATGAATTATCTTCTGCTGTGCCCTTTAGAGGCTGTAGTGGTGGAGGACTCTTTGATATAACATGGGATGGACTTCAAAGGGCAAGGAGAGCTCCGGGGCCGTGGCACTAGTACAGCAAACATCTGAAGGTGATAAAAGCGAGCATGAGCCCAGTGACCACCACTGTACTTAATCCCTTCTGTCTGCCAAGAGAGCCAAAGAGATGGGAAAACAATACAGCTTTGTCCCTTGCTTTTGGTATCTGGCAACAAAAAAACTCTCATAGCATGGGAACCCTGTGTTGTCTGGAGGAAGGTGGCTGGTGCGCTCCACTGCTGTGGCCTCAAGAGCAAGGATGGGTAATTCACAGTCGTGCTGTTGCTGAGCCCAAACACGTGTATGAATGGCATGGGTAATCCAGAAAGTTTTGAATGACCCGAGCATGGACGCCACACGGGACTTGCACGCAGTCTGGTAAATTGTCTCATCTCCTGCCTCTAAGGACTCAGCCCAGTAGCCCTAAGACAATTCTTTCAGGGGAAAAAACCCTATAAATGGTTCTTTAACTGAATTCAGTTCAGTTGTTCAGTCCTTTCCTAACCAGCTAGCTTTAATCTTACCTCGTACCCAGAGGTGTGGGGAAGACTACAAAGTCATTCTCTGAAGAATGTTACCTATCGCCAATATCTTATGGATAAACAGTGCTGTGGGAATGATGTTTCTCCCTGGCGCCAGTGACCACATGAGGAAACGGAAAAAGCTCAGACCACTGCAGAGGTAGCAAGGTGGATTTTACCCAAGGGCTCAAAACTGGGTGCTGGGCTGAAATCCCAGTGATGAGGCTAAAATCTTGGCTGGAAGGGAGGGTGTCCTGTTTGCCTTTATGTTAAGGAGTGGAAGAGATGAAAGAGAGTAACAAATGGGGGGGGGGAAGCAGGATCGATACACATCCTGGAGGGACGGGGTTATCGGCTTGGTCTGGGAAGCCAAACCACATCTTTCATGCCAAGTTCCCTCCCCATTTCCATGCAACGCCCTTTTTTGCAGGGAGTTAGGACATGGTTGTGAACACTCCCTTCAGCCCAGTGGATTGTGTGCACAAGAGATTGGCTAGCGGGATATACTCTGCCCGCTGGGATCGGCTTAGAGCTGAAATAACTTGGTTAAAGTCTCTAGGGATGTAGAGTAGAGCAAGGAATGGCAGAAGCGGGCTTATCTCTGTGCATGGCCTCTGCCAAACCAGCAGGGTAGAGCATCTGCAGTACAATGTAACTGTGGTACCAAGGTGGGAAAAAGGGTGCCCGTAGGAGTAAGACACCCAATGGGGGGCCTGGGCTTGGGCCCTGCCTCTGCTGCCAGCTTCCAAAATGGTCTGTGAGTGTTCACAGGGGAGAACATCGGCCTAGGGAGGAGGGAAACAGGCTTCTCTGGGGTTCAGCTTTTATCTGACCCTGAAGCAGATGGCAAAAAGATGTTAGATGAGGGGTATGCCAGAAGAACCTCTGGCTGCCAGCTGTGCATCTCCATGCAGAAGACCCTTGTGCCTCTGCATATGGGGTGTGCTCCCACCATGCTCTGCTTTCCTCAGATTGTTAGTCAGTTATAGTGGGTTTTTCTGCTCTTTTTTAGATTTTTTTATGTGTCTGTAAGAGGGCAGAATGGCCTCAGGACTGTTGTGATACTGTGTGTTCCCAGTGTTTCAGGGGAATTTCAGCCTTTTCCTGCTGGTGGCAGGGGGATTTTAAAAAAGATTAATCTTTTTTAGATTTTTTTATGTGTCTGTAAGAGGGCAGAATGGCCTCAGGACTGTTGTGATACTGTGTGTTCCCAGTGTTTCAGGGGAATTTCAGCCTTTTCCTGCTGCTGGCAGGGGGAGCACCTGTGGTGCTACGCTGAGCTGCACAGGGGTTACTGGCTGGTGCAGGCAAGATCCCAAAGCTCAGTCCTGAGATACCATCTCTTTCCATCCATTTACATTCTCACTACTGCTCTAAACAAAAACTTGTGTGTGCTCTTGCTGTATGGTGGGGCCAAAGTCAGTTGTGTCAGTGGGTGCCTCTGTAATGAATGCAGCCAGTTACACCAAGCTGCGAAGGCCCCAGCCTCCCCTCCATGCACATCCTTCTCTGATTAATTAGCAAGTTTTATCACACAAGATCCTCCCTGATTCTCCCCGTCTCTTCCCGTATTTGTTTTCAGCCGTTGCTGGGCAGAAGGCACAGCAGAAAACGTGGGGGATGGACAAGTCATATGTGAAGCAGTTTGTAAGGAGCAACAGATTTATCAGATTAGGTTTGTTTTCATTTGGCAGTACCAGACCAAAGACGTCTCCTTGCTTCCCTGCATCACGCTAGAGACCTCCCTGGCCTCCACATCTATTAGAACAACCTAAGGAAAGTCTTGGCTGTTGCATTCTGGAGCTTGCCAATTCTTTATATTATCTATACATTATCTAGCAATGCACATGCTGTTTATAGTAACCTGCCAGTGTAGTATGACCTAGACTTTGTGCCAAACCAACAGGTCAGGACACAGCCCTCCAGAGGAGAAACAGCAGCAAATGCCTCAGTATGCTAATGGAAATGATGCAAATTTGCCAGGCCTGCATTATAAAGCAGCCTTATGAAATAGCATCCATTCCCAGGATCTGAGCACAGGGCCAGATCTGATCTGGCAGTCTGACTGTGCATCTGCGGTAGCGCAGCTCTGCCGATCTGACAGGTTCCTGCTTCCTCGCCGAGTGGGAGGATGCTCCAGGTTCTGCAGGGTTAGTCGAGGATCTGGTTTCAGGCACTGCACAGACCTGCTGTGCCTGAGCTCCCAACAGGGAGGCATCTGCAGGTCTGTACCTTGCTTCTGCTGTTGTGGAGGCTTCCCTGCTCAGTGGTCCCTATGGCTCGCCGGCTGGCACAGGGAGAGCTCCATTTTGGAAGCATTTTTGCAGCTTATGAACCATAAAGCTCCCTGGTTTTCCTGATAGCACCACGGTACTTTCTGAACTGCCAGAGCTTGTCTGTACTGGTGGCTGTGACGCAGGGAATCTTTGCATGGGGCAGCTATCACTCGTGGCTGGCACATTAGTACATGATCTGTAAGCTCCTGAAGTGAATGAGAAGGCTCTCATTGAGGTTGGGGGCAGCCAAAGGTATGAATGGTCTGTGGCAGCAGGGAGCCACTTTACTGATAGCGTGTTAGCAGCTGCTTGTAGGTGTCACGAGGCTGAATTCCTCCTCAGAACGCTTAATATTTGCCACTAGCTCAGACCCAAGTGCTCACATTCCTCTTTTATTAGCTGAAGACACAACCCACTCTAGAAGAGCAAATAAAAACCTGACCCACCTCCCGGGTTGTGCAAGGACTGAGTACATCAAGAAACACTGCTTGTTTGTGTCCAGCATGCCAGGGAAGGCAAGGCGGTGTGTACAGTAGTGTACTGTCTGCTGGGCAGGCACCCAGAGGCCGCTCAGCGGAAAATAATCACAGTATTGAGAAGCTGCAGGGAAAGCTCATGGGTAGAGGTGTTCCTTTTTTCCTTTACAACCAGAGCTGGAAGAAATATGCCAAATTATTTTTCACCAAACAATCCAATATGTTGTTTTCTGAACTTGTCATAGCTGGTAACGACATTTGTTGAAAGTCAGAATACATTTAGTAAGATTGGAGGAACCTTGGTTTAATTAAACAAAGTGATGAATTTGCTTTACTTGAGGACCAAAAAAAGTCAGGGCTGAGCTAAGCCTACATGTTCCCTGTCTTACCCACCACTGGTTTTTGATCTGCAAGAACCAACAGGAATGCTGGCTTCCTATTTTTCTTCCAGCCCTGTTTCCAGTTGGAGTATTAAATGTCCAAGGCTTTGAATAAAAGGGTCGCCCACAAGGCAGTGTCAGAGGGGAGCTGGGGTAATCCGAAGCTGGAATCTCAGGTGGGAAAGGGGACGTGAAGAAAGAAGCTGAAATGACGCTGAGGCAGCAGTGGGGGAGGACAAGGGAGTTATTCAAGGCTGGCAGTGGAGAGGGGGAATTAATGTCTCGGGCACTGCTCTGACTCGGAGCTGTGATCAGCACTGCCCAGGGCTTTCTTGTGGTGGCCCGGGGAAGCAAACAGCAACAGCATGTGGGAAAACTGCTCTGCCTTTCACCCCACTGGCTGCAGGAGCACTTTGGGTTGCACTGGGCAAACGCATCCAGGGACGCTCCCTCCTCTGAGCCACTTTCAGTCTGTTGTGGCAAAGGGCAGGAGCGGGGGAAAGCAATGCCCGAGGGTGCAATGTGTTGGCCGTGGTCGTGCAGCTGGTTGGAGACAGACACAGCTGTGTCTCCATCTGCCCTGTACCTCTGGGGAGGTCTTGGGCAAGCAGAGAAGGTCCTTTGGGAGGACCACAGGTACAGGGAACGCTGGACCTGGGAAATCCCTGTTAGGTCGGTACTGCTGCGGTCAGCACCAATTCCCTCAGTCCCCCTGTCATTTCCCAAACAGGAATCTGCGGGGCAGTCTGAGGGAAGTGGCTCCTCCTCTCTACGGCAAGAAGTCTTGATCTTTTCTGGGTCTCAGACGTTCTCACCTGTGGGGTGATAGCTTTATAGGAAATGGCTGTTCAGTCTGTTGGATGTGAAGGTGCTTTATCCTGAATTGCAGACTCACGGCTCTACTGATGGCCGCACTGGTCTGCTTCAGGGCACGGGCTGAGTCAGATGTGCCTAAACCCAAACACCTGGCCTTTCTGCTGAGCTATCAAACCTCAGAAATTGTCTCAATGAACACCAGTGCTTTCCATTTTTAGCTTTTGCTAAAAGACACGGAGGGTATATTTGCATCTGAGGGTCGTGATGGTGAGTGGTACCCTTCAGATGCGGCCCAGATCCCCTTGGGTTTAGGCATGTGCATGGTCCTCTCGACCCAACTGCATAGCTGAGCAAGCTCGGTTTCTAGCTACCACTCCTGTCAGGATTGTATCTTGCAGACCAGTGTGTGTTAAATCCGTGCACAAACCCTCTTCTAGAGGGCTGTGGGGAAGCAACAGCAGTTCAGTGCTCCCATTGATAACTCTGTGACTGCTACATGGCCTCCAGCTGAAATAATTGTCAAGCTCATGGTTTGAGCAGGCAATAACTAATAGTAAATAATGACCCTTTTGTTGGTCATCATGCAGAGCCATCAATAGCAAACGCACGTTTACAATGCAGCTTTAGGGAAAGCAAGACTGTCTTGAGTCAATGTTTCTGTCTTTCTGCTCTTGGGGCTGTTTGTGAGTTGGCACAACTCTTGTCTGTGACGGGTATCTCACAGCAGTGACCCCAGGGCCCTGCTTCATGCTGTGTTCGCCCAGGGTGTGGGAGAGCTGGTGGCAAGGAGTGACAGTCTGGGGGCCAAGAGTGAGTTTTATCTCAGAGATCTCCCCATGTGAGGAGACATGGGAGGTATGTGGAGAGCCCCAGGAGCTGGTTTGTGACTGTTAAACACAATTTACTCCTTCACCATCAGGGTATCCTGCTTAGCCAGGCCCAGTGTCCTCTGCCAAGTGGCCACTGGTGACTCCTGGGTGCAGCCAGCACCGGTGGAGTCTCCTCTCCCTGCAGCTCCGCAGGCAGATGATACCTGTCCAGGGCCATGCCAGGCGGGTGGGAATGGCTTTTCTCTTCTCTTTGTGTTCAGTGCCTCGTGTCCTGTTACAGCACCGAAGCCCTGTCTTGGGTTACTGGGGGTGTGCAGTGTCAAATGATCGCGCCTTGCTGGCTGCCGCTGTTCAGTGCCATGTCTCTTCAGCCTAACTCATGCTACAGGCAGTTTCTCTTGCTCCAAAATCCCTTTTCCAGCTCTGTACAAGTTTTGTTTTTTCCCAGAAATGAATATATCGAGGATGGGGTAGGCAGGTCGGAGCCAACTGTCTGGGTCTCAGAGGTTTGGATGGGAGACGAGTGCTGCCCTCCTGGTGTCTTGCACCTCTGCGGTGCACCTCCATGTCGCACCCCTCTGCTCTGTGGCCCTGCTGGGGGGCCAGCCTGGTTTTGGATCTGCTGGGCACTTCTGTGCCCCAGCACTTGAAGTGAGAGGCAAAGACACCCAAGGAGTTGGCCAGGGATGCTGGAAAGCGGCTGAGCACTGCAGGGACAGACACGGTAGCCAAACAAAAACGGGCTGCTCTGAATGCTGCCACAGAGCCATCTCCTTCTTACAGCCCCATGAGAAATCCCCTATAATCATTAATCTGCCCTCAGCTCTATGCAGCTTCTCATGGTTACACTGCCTAATCTGTCACGAGAGCGCTGTCTGACCAACCATGAAAGCAGCTTAGATGAACGCCTGCCTAAGTCCACCTGGGTGTCACCACAGAAGCGGGTGGCAGAAGCCTGCTGTGGAAAGCACTATGCAGAAACACTTCCTTCCAGCCCTTCCCTTGGCTTCTGCCAGAGCCACACTGTTTTCCCCACCACGGCCTTTCATCTAGATGCCAGTAAGCGGAGAAGCAGTTTAATTTATTTATGGTATGCATTAACATTTATTCAGCTGGTTCCTGTGCATTGAGTAAGGTGGCAACTTGATAGGTGCCAGCCATTCCCCCTGCTGCCAGCAGAGCCAGGGCTTACACTGTGCAGGCAGCCACAGACTCTTCCAGAATGTGGAGCTGAGCAAATGTGATGCCCTTTTGCTAAGGCGAAAGGAAAGGATGCGTATCCTGCTCCCACAACAATCAGGAAACTCCACCGAGGATAGCTGAGCACCTAGAAAGCGTATCCAACTCTGATCAGCTCTGGTAGGGGTAGAGCCAGGGGAAGATATCTAAGGGCTTTAAGCCACTTTTTTTGTAGAATTCCCTGATGACTTTGGTAGTCTGTCTGCATCCCTCTGTTCTCACCACAGTGAAGAAGACATGGTGGTGTGCTGTGTACTTCATGATCAGGGCAATTACAGGAGGCTAAGGGTGACACCAGAACAGCCACCTTCCCCGCCCATCACCAGCCACGAAGCTGCATCCTGTGTGGGCCTATGTGGCCCTGTGAGTTTCACACTATGTCCTTGAACTCCCTAGAGCAGATCCCCCACCTCTGTCTTCCAGTTGGCTTTCTGTGCACAGCCTGGAGCTGCTGGTCTGCTTCCCCCTCACGACGATGCTTTTAAATATCAGTCTCCAGGGTCTCACCTGAGGTGGCTTTAATACTGCCAGTAAGTCCCTGTTGATACTGGGGACACCTTGGCCCTCAGATAGCAGTTGTGTCCCTGCAGTTGGCACTCTTGTCATGTTAGGCCAGTAATGAAAGCTCAGCCTGGGTTAGCATTTAGAGCCCAAGTACCCAAGCTAATGATTCAGTACATGCCCTCCTCTCCCACGCCTGCTTTGTGGTGAGAGGCACTCTGTTGTAGAAAAAACATCTTAAGAAAGCTAAAACCAAGGCCTCATTCACCTAGGAACAACATGTAGACATCTGTGTGCACTGGAACATCTGTGTACGTTACCTAGCAAGCTTTAAATGTGACATGTGTGCTCTGGATTTGGGAGCTGTTGCAGTCATTTCTTTGGAGGCCTGGCAGCGTGCACAGGCCGAGGGTCCAGCCTGATTACACTGGACAAGAGTGGAAATATAAAAAGTCTGGTAAGCTCCGAATGTCCCTTAGCAGCATCATAAACACATAATCAAGGCCAGTTCGGCTTGATGTGATTTGTTTCATTATGAAATGTAATTCTCTCTGGAATTTTAGTTCTTGCCTGCCCTCCACCCCTAAATGTGCCAGCTCATAGCAGGAATTGGTGTTAGGGGAAGGAGGATCCGAGTGCGAAGGGGACCCAGACATTTAAGTATTGGTTTAACACATGCCGAGTGCCCTTTGATAAAGGCATGCTGAATTAGCAGGGCAGGTTTCAAGTTCTGCCAGGCAAAAACCCTGTGGATGTACTCGTGCAGTGCTGGGCTGAGCTGGCCAACAGCCACTGATTTATGCAGTAAATTACTGCAGAGCTCCTACTGCACTTCAGAGGTAGCAGCTGAAATAATGGGCAGCTGATACATTCCTCTTGAGGATTTGGCCCATGGACTTACCGTCCTTATTTAAGATTTGCTGGAATTTGGTCAGAGAGGTCCCATCCCTAGTGAAATTTGCTTTTGAGGTGTGTCCATGCAAAAAAATTTAAAAGATGTAACTCAGTTTACTTACTTGGTAAGGCAGTTTGTCAGCCTTTCCCTTTGCTAGCATCTGCGGTGGAGGCGTTGCAGGGTGGTCCCTGCTCGCCATGCCGAGGCACCGAGTCAGCCTTGTGCTCGGAGTTAGATCCCTCCCTGAAACCCTGACAATCCGGAGCCCTGGGCTGCCTCCACCCATGGGTGCTAACCCAAACATGTGCCATGTTTCCAATGCAGTTGTCAGCTGTCGATTTCATTTTTACACACCTCTGCATGGCGCTCTGTTTACCTTGCAGCTATAATCTTTCCGCTCCTGATCAGATCTGCAGGAGCTTTCAGTGAACAGCAAAAGAAATGATGCCGTTAGAGGTAGGAGGAGCTTGTCTAAACTAGCAGTCTTGTGTGCAAAGTGGAGCAGCACCCAAACATTTCCACGCCTCATCCTCTTGCTTTTTTCTAGGCTTATCATGTGTTCTTTCATCTCCAGACAAGTGATTGACACAGTTCAAACCCCCACTTGGCACCTGTCCATCATGCAGCATCCAGGCCACAGATTGCCCCGGCCAGTAACACCAAATTTCTGTTCTACCTTTATTCTCATGTTTCACTTCTTTGGAGCTAAGTTAACAATGACTTTGTTTAACACTTCATCCACTAAGTACAGCCCCAGCCTTCCCATCAGTGTCCACTTCTCGCCAGGCAAGATAGGTCACTTGTGGGACAGTGCTCCAGGCCATTCCACACTGATAAACCTCCAGGGAAAATTGTCCAGCAACCAAAATCACTTCCCAGGTACAAATGCAGCCACCCTCACCTCGTAGCTGCACAGGGAGATTTCTGATCAAATACAAGCTCTCCAATAAGGGGCACACACAATGTGTTCACACCCAATGAAAGCATCAACCAGGCAAATCCACATCTCTCAAATCGGAGAGTTTGCAGGCTTGCACTCCTGGAGAGCTCCTAGTGTTCCCCTAGACAAACCCCACCTTCTTATGCAGGGAGTGACTGAGGGAGGTGATTTCTCACACAACTTTCTGCTTGTTCTGCCTACCCCACAGGCCAAGTCTTCATCTAGGATACGTTAAGACAGCTGCTAAGATCAGGAATAACTGTTATTGATACCTAAATGTTCTCTACTGCTCTTCACCCAGTGACTCGCTGGCTCCTCTGGAGCTGGGGTCGTTTATAAACAAGCTACAGATCAGGCTCCACATAAGCACCCGTCCTGCCGATTCCCTCTGCTTCCAAAGAGCCAAAGGGCACTGGAGTTTTCATGGTTCACTGAGTAGTTAAAAGAGGATAATCATTAATCTGCTGAGGACAGTCTTTCTTTTGTTAGGCCTTTTATCAGGTTATCTTGCTAACATAACTGGAGAGGATCTGGGTGATGGGTGGGGGTGAAGGGAAGCAATGTTCTGTGTAGCTTGTCCTCACAAAATCACAGCTGTGCCCACCATGGGAGGTGGTGACACGGAGGTAAGGTGTATTTTTGCTGCCATGTCAGGCTAGCCTGTTGCATAGCTCTGGATTCACGTGGCTTTGATTGAGTCACAGCCTAAAACTCCCCAACAGCCACGTCCAGCTCTCCAGAGGTGCCTTTGCTATTGGAAACCTTAGATGTGTTTGTGGCTGTGACTTACCATACAGGTCCTTTGCGCTCAGCTTGGATGCTCCGTCCGCCCTGCCCATGCTGCCACTGTAAAAGAAAGAAGGTACAAATAAACCATCAGCTCCCAGATCTTTTTAATATCTGCTTTCACTCTGCAGCTCACACGATAATCAGCACAGCAGCCCTGCAGCTGTCCCGAGAGGTACCAGCCCTACCCTCCTCATCATGTCTGTCGGATGTAGTACAACTCCGAATTACCAGGCAAAGCATTTGTTTGTCTGACTGTGCCGGCAGCTCCCTCAGCAACCCTAGCTGTTATCCACGCCGCAGGCACATGTCACTAAACCCAGCAGCTGGAAACAGGAGACGGAGGAGCCCATCTAGGCCTGTCCCCACTAGAGTTACCTTCATGTGCAATGTCACCTGCAAGGCCGTTGCTTCTGGAGGGACTGTTTTAAGGACAGCGGCTCCCAGTGAGCAATAACGGGGTTGTTACAGGGAGCAGCACAGGTAAATGGAGACCCCTCCATGTTATACCTGAGTCCACCTGAACCTGAGGCAGTGTAAGTGCCAAGATTAAGATCCTTTATTAATGGACCCTTTTGAGATGTACTCCTTGAAGGCAGGTGCTCAGGTGTAGAAAGTGTCCTGTGTAAAAATGTGGAAGGACTTAATTGTGTGTAAACACTTGACTTTTGGGGTGTCAGGTGTCTAAGCATGCGTTACATCCCCTGTAGGGCCACCCCCATGCCTGGGTTGTGCATAGAAGTGTGCAGCCAGGAGATAGTGTTTTCTCCAGCTCAGGCCTGGCAGGGGAGGATCAAAGCAGGACCTCAGGGTTTCAGGCACTGTGGTCAGGCTGTCCTGCACAGTGCAGTGAGACAGTGGGTGGCTGGTGGCTCCTTTCTGCTCTGTCGCCATGTCCCCCTGGGGGCAGGTAGTGGTTCAAGGTGCTCATACATCTACACCCTGCTCTCCAGCGATCAGGAGCATGCAGGAGGGAGAGAGCTGGTGGCTCTGGCTCCATCAGGAAGCTGCCATGGGCTGCCGTAGCCCCCAAGCCACAGGTGAAGAGGCTCCTGGTGTCCCTCTCCTCTCTCTGTGCCTAACAGAGCACTAGCAAGCCACAGTGTGCAGGGCACGTGAGGTGTGAGGCAGCAATGTTGGCTATGGCCACAGCTTGTGAGGAGCCCAGAAAGGGTGAAACAAAACACTAGGGATTTGGGGGGCAAGTGGAACCGCTAGGAGCATTCCCCTGGGTGGCAGGAAGGAGTGGTGGTGCCAGCCACGAGATGGAGGAAGCCCACCACAGAGATCCTTACTTTGATGAGCCAGGGTTGCTGCTGAGGGATCCCTTGAGACTCATGTCGCTTCACAGGACAGGCAACTGCAGCAGAAGAGACAGGGTTAGTGATTAGAAAACATGCTATCAGATGATTTAGCTGTGGGCGTGCTGCCCTCCCTGCCTCTGATTTGGTGTCTCCAAGTAGCACGGTGGGTGGATGACATCAGTCAGGTGAGCACGAAGGGGTCTTCTGGCTGTTCTCTGCCCTGTGGCTCAGATACCTCTCACAGCTTTGACCTGGGCTGAAGGTGACACATCCCAGGATGCTTTTCTGAAACCTATTTCCACCTCTCTCGTCTTGCCCACCCCCTTGAGGCACACCCTGACTTTGTGGTACTTCAGCACATCTTTTTCTAGCAAAGCAGCCCTGCCTACACTTTTTCACAGGGACTGATGTGGCCTTTGCCTTTATGGTCTGTCAGAGGCCATTAACAAACTAACAGATCCCTGTGGCCATATGCTTATGACTGTAAGTGTCCTGAGTAATTTTTCATGCCCATAGTGCCATTATCTTTTGTTATGTGGCAATTTTAAGCTCTATACCGGCTGTCAAAGTATCCTTACCAGGGTATTGCCCACCTAGAGAAAAGTGAGATTATTGTGAATGCTGCTTCACTGGCAGCATAAGGATGGCGAAAAATTTGATGTGATGGCTGAGTGCTTGGTGAGAGGCAGGCAGACTCAGTTCACAGGTTTTTTTCCCTCCTCTTTCATATAAGAATTATAAATAACGTGAGAGAAGATGTGAGAGAGATCCAAGCACTGCTCTGAGAGCAGAAGTGCAAGGGCGGGGGGGGGAAGGGAAAGCAAGGTATAATAAAATCTCAGGGGATGCTTTGTATTGGCATTCAAGCTATTCACCTCTGCTGCAGTGCGTAAGTTGAAGGAAAGCCAAGACAAAGTCTTCAAGGTTTTTTTAATTCACTTTTGAAAAGCTCAGGGGGCACCCACCTGTGCGCTGGGCACTCAGTGCCTCTTTTTTACTTTGCCTGGGTCAGACCCCGCTCACCTCATTATAAGGCTGTTAGAATTCAAAGGTATGGCTTTCAAACCCTCGTCGTTGGCCTGAAGGAAGAAATTAATCAGTGTCTTCAGTGGGACTTCCTGCGAGGGGACCTTTGAACATGCTTGGCGTGTGCCGTGGGGCTGCCGTGACAGCCAGCCCTGGCAGGCAGAGGAGCTACCTCGCTAAGGTTTTTCTTAGCTGAGCTTAGGCTAAATTGTTTGTAATCCCTGAGGAATACTTTGGAATCATCCCTGGCAACTGGGATTTCCCCTCTTGAGGCTGACTATCTCTGCTGCAGGGCTTGTTGCATCGTCAGCACAGCTGCCCTAGATTCCTTATGTATCCATTTTTATTCCTAGTGTTGGAAAGGCTCATTTCTGGTATTTTGCTCTGTGTGTTTCACCCTGAGGTGAGGGCAGATACAGAGTTTTCTCACTGATCTTAACAAAACTGCCCGTCTGTCACGGATATATTTTGCGGAGATGCAGCTCTCCAGATGAAGCACATGGCTTGTGTGCATGCTGCATGGCTGCATACTGCTAACAGCATTGCACAGTCACATGCACATACTTCTTAGCTGAGTTTAGGCTAAATTGTTTGTAATCCCTGGGGAATACCTTGGAGTGCACATACAGACTGTATGGAGGACCCTGGCATGTTTTGGGCTCAGCCTTAAGACTTTCAGCCTGCTTTGTGTCACAGTAATATTCCTCAGCACTGAGACACTGTTAGAAATTACTTTGAAGTGCATTTTGTAGCTAGTATATTAAGTTCTCCCTTTTTTGTTTCTCTTGTGGTTGATACTAAAGTCCACCCAGACACACACATGCAGATACAAATTCATACACATGTTAGAATAGAAACTTGGTGTTCTGCCAACCCCTCTGAGTGTAATAAAACCTGTCCCTGTGCCCAGGCTTAGGTACCTGTGAATTTTTCCTCTGTTAATAGCTGTCTGCTGGTTTCCTTTTACAGTCCTCAAACTGTTCCTATCTCCCAGATCTCTGTGTGCATTAGCATAAGTTACTTAGAAAAGGGAACGTGCTCTAATAAACCCAGCTCTGGTCTGTTTACTTTACACCATCCAATCACTTTAGTCCTGTGGCTGATGATCATAGCTGGGAATGTTTCTGCATATTAATGAAATATGTTTGGCTCCCTTTCACTTACTGTCCCAGTGCCATGTACTTAATGAACTAAAATCCAGCTTACTGCAGCGGGTAAGTGGCACCACGTTTGGCCCGTGGAGTTCAGAACTTGCTCCCAGGCCACTGCCATGAAACAGCAAGAGGAACCAGGGATGCAGCCAAGGTCACCCTAGTTTTTGTTTATCCTTCACAAGCTCCGTCCGAAAGACAAACTCGGGGGGATCTGCGCCTGCTTTTAGAGGAACCCATCTCATCAAACCCTACGTGGCTGCCAGAGCAGCAGACCCTGTGACAATGGCAGAGGTCGCTGCTCAGCTTTGTGGGTGAAGCGGGACCAGCCACAAGATAACCCAATTCTTTATCTGGTGGTAGTTATTAAGAAAGTACTGACGGGATAAGCTGGGCTCCCTAGAGCAAGGCAGGGTAACCTATCGTGTACCTTGGCTAGTGTAAATGCCACTGGACCTCCACAGGTGTCAGAATGACCTGCCAACGCGCTGCTTGAAGTGTGCGGTGGGAACACCCACCACCCGTTAAACAGCAGAAAGGTTTTGTGCTGCTTGCACTCCCATTTACACCCTAACGCTCCAGAAGTCTTCCACTCGGCCAAGCAGAAGCTGTAATGCATTAGCACTGCTGACATTTCAGCGAAGGACTGATTATGTATTGCTTCTTCTGACATGTCTGGTCAAGTGATCCCTGGCCCGTCTTGGCGTTTGTAATGCAGTAAACCCCAGCATCCGTCCTCCCCTTGCCCAGCACCACTGTAAGGTTGTCCTCGCTTCCAGGGCGCCTGCATCCGAAAGAGGATGTGAAACTGGAAGCAATGTGAGTGCCCGCCAAGTCAGCAGGTCCTTATCCTTCTAGGCTGCCTTCTTTTTATTTATTCATGCTATTTTCATTATTTAACCTTTGCCTAGTTCTTACTGCTGCTTTAAGGGCCATGTCTGTGTTCAGACTTGTGTTAATCGAAATGAGGGTGTGGTGTGATGCTGGCCAAATTAAACCAGGACAGCCTTGTGCCAGAGCTTTTAATTCAGTTTAACTTGCCTGATATTAATTAAATCCTAGCTGTCAGACTGGGGGGGCACGTTTCTGAGAGGTTAGAGACTTTATGATTTTGCTAAATCGAGAGACAATTGGCCTTGAATAAGATGAAGAAAGGGCTGAGAGTACTTCAACTTTAAACGTGGAGAGAGCCAACGATGAGACTCGAGAGACAAGATGCGGTTATGGCCAAGCGGCTGGCTTTCCCCAGGTTTCCCCCTCCCCGCGGGGACAATCCATAAGAGGTCTGACACTCTGCAACCTCTGACACACATGTTGTCTTCTCCCGCTGTCATTTCAGCTGTGACTCAGGCTTCCCTGACTAGAGGGTTCCTGATCTCCCTCTTATCTCCCTGCAGGGTGTGGCTGCGTTCTCCTCCTTCCCCAGTGGGGTGAGCATGCACAGGAAGGGAAGTGAGAGGCAAATTTAGCAGTGTGGTGTGTGGCTGTGCAGGGGTTGCCTTTGACTCAGCCTTATCAAATCCAGTTTTGAGACCGTGCATCTACTCTTTCAATGGCGCAGGGCAGTGTTGCTCTGTGGGTCACCAAGAAAGCCAGCTAAGCCTTGCATGTGAGCACAGTGTTTAACAGGACAGGGGCTCCAGCAGCTAAGCCAGGCTCAAATTCTGGCTGCGAGGACAGACGGCAGCACTATGCTTCAGCTGGGGGGACTTACAGGGGAAGTTTAACTGCCTGGCTAAAGCCTGGCACTGTCACCCGTCCCAGACCAGGAGATCTCCTGTGCTGAAACAGAGGGCCTTAGAGAGGCAAGCAGAAGTCAATGCTAAAGGACATTGAGGTGGGTGAAGTGATATTGTACTTTAAAGCAAAGGAAATCTCACTCCCTGACTTTCCGGACAGTCTTATCCTTGGAGGTCAAATATCCTCCCAAAGACACTCGGAGTCATGATAGGAGACTGGCATTGTTGTCTGTGCTCCATTTCTGTACTTTTATAGCAAATGGAAGCAGGCCATACATTGTTTTGACTTTCTTTGAGTCTCTTTGAAGAGGGAGCTGCAACGTTGCAAGGGTGGAGAAGCTCTATGGGAAGGGAAAAAATAATAGCTCTCTTCTCTGTGGGCCGATCACTACTATTGTTGTACATTATTTTTATTAAGATACTTCTCCCTTGTCTGCTGTGGTCACACATTTTTGTTCTTACAGCAAATTGAAAGGGATTGTGAAAACTTCTGGACTTCGGGTGAAGATTGGACAACTTGAAGATGTGAAATACTAGCGTCTTTTTTAGGGCTATTATTATTATGATCACTGTTAACAACAATAGCAGCATCTGGTGTTCGTGAGTGTTTTTCATCATGGGTCTAGGACTACCTTTAAGAGTGCGATCAGGTAGAGCAAGCTGCAGAAGGTTTGTTGGTATCAGAGGCTGTTATAATATATGATTGGAGCGGCAGAGAAATGCTGGGCAAAATGCAACAGCTTTTGCTGGAACAACAGTAGAAAAATATAGCAAAACCCCCTCAACCGACAAGCTACCTAGGTGTAACAGTAAGTTTTTTCCTAGCGAGCTCTAACCCATTTCTAACAGACCTTGCCCTTGTTTCCATCATTTATCCCATTGAAATCTGCCTGGTGTGATAGGGCTTCCGAAATGCCCACAAGTTGGTATTGAAACATGTTTTCCTGCTGGGAGCCATGTTAGTGGTACTGATGGTTTAACCGGTGTGTCACAGAACAAATAAGGTTTGATGTCTGTAGCCTAAAGTGTTTCTTGACCAGGTGGGACCCCTGGAATGAAGCCAACATGCAAAGTGGTCCCTTATGCCCTGTCAAGTCAACCCAAAGGTGGTGGGGAATGCCTTCATTCCACGGTGCCTGTGAAGTGCTCGAGGACGTGGTGAGGGAAGTCTCTGCACCAAGCAGATTACAGGGCTTGGGCACTGGTGAAATATATGTGATGGAAACGCTGCCCAGGGGTCCTGCCTGGAGTGGGAGGGGGCAGATACAATGAGGGTGCTGCCGTCTGTGCATGTAGCCCGTGCCAGCTGGATGGGTCAGGCAGAAATGGTAGATTAGCAAAAGCTGCAGCAAGTAACATAAAGCGTAGGTTAGAAACATTAGCTGGTGACCACATGATGTTATCTTTTAAACTTCCCAGGACAACAAAGCGCTGTCTGTTAGGGTTGCTGAGTGTTTTCATAAGGGAATGTCACGCTGGTGAAAGCTGTTTGACGGGCTGTCCTACAAAACTAAGTCTGCTTGTACCCATACAAGAGCAAAGGGAGCACAAGCACCATGATGTATGTCCTGCACTTATTCGTGCTCCAGACAGCCTTCCCCGGCCCCTGAGAGTATCCTGCCGACTCCCATGATCTGTCCTGCCCACTGTGATCGTATTGGAGGACCTGGCAGATAGGCAAGGCTACAATCCCACATCAGTCCACTAACAAAACAGCTTTCGGATATTGGTGAGGCACTGGGATCTGTGTGCTTAGTGCTCCTCATGCGGCACCAACAGATCTAAATTCACACAATCTGGTTTAGATCTCTCAGAGTGCTTGTGAGATGGACCCTGAGAGCCTGCGTCAGACCTGAGAACTTAACCTGGGTCTCTTGTGTCCTGGTCCAGCCTCCTAATGATGAAATCACCCTTCTCCTGCTTTTAGTTGTTTTTCTGAACCTGACAGTAAGGATGCCTGTCAGGGCTCACCAAAAGAAATTCGGACCTGCTTGATAGGGTCTCTCCCAAGAACATGCACTCATAAAGAAGATAGTCTTTGGGTTAGTCAGAAAGCATCAGGGGACACTCAAATCCAGAGCAAAGAGGCTGACAGCCAAACAAGTGAACATGTTGTTGTTGCTGCTCCTTTGTAACAAAAGTAGGCAAACAAGGATCTTGTCCCATCTGAAATTTCCAAACCCTGTCTTTGCAAATCAGGCCTTGCAAATCATAGTGGTTCAGTGGAACCAAGTTGGAACTTCATGACTCTGTTTTATCCTGTTGCTGATGATTCCTGCTTTGAAAAGGGGAACACATCCAACCGATGTTTCTTAGAGAGTCTGGTAACTCTAGGAATCCTCATTCTTATCTGCTTTGTTTGAGATATTTTTACAGTGCCACAAGTTTTGGAAAGTGGTGAGTCCTGTTGTTGCTTCCTTCCTCCCTCCCACCCATGGCACCCTTTCAAGCTATCTTTACAGTGACAGAGCCACTCGAGATCACAGGTCACTTTGCCCCTGTGGAAGAAGGGAGCATGAATACATGTTTCAGGGTGTGTGTGGCATGTACCATGTTACAGTAGTTAGTCACAGGTGGTGGGTACAACCTGCTAGGTGTCTAGAAGAAACACTCCCTGGTTTGTACAGGGGATTTTTCACATTGTGGAGATGCTCCAGAAGACAAGCACCTGGATAAATATAAGCCAGCCCAACAGGTCAGCGTAGGTCTGCGCGAAGAAGAACCGAGTGTTCTTCAGCCTGTATGGGAGAAGCAGCAGCAAGTCTTTTAGACTGAGGCAACTCAGATCTACAGCCACCCCTTTTCCAGCTTTGATAGACCCTGATTGCCACTTTTTTGTTTAAGGGTCCCTCCTTCCCTTTGTGCTGTGCCCTTCCATGCTGTGTCCTGCAGAGCACCAGGATAAGACTTCTACCGATTGCTGAGGATCACACCCAAGTAGGCCATACCTTGTTGACCCTGCTCCTCAGAAACAGTAATTTGTGCATAAAAAGTATTTCCTGGGAAAATGTTTAGGCAGACTTCCCAGTGTTAAGAGGGGAACACCCACACATGTGTCTGGCAGCTGGGTTTGGCATGAGCGGTCCCTGGGAGACTACACAGCCCTGCTAGACTGCACTAGTGATTTGGAGGCAATGCATCTGCTGGCTTTACTATTGATCCCCCAAGGGGCTGAAATGGAGGCTTTGGGAGTTAATGCTCAGAAACACAAACTGACACCACTGAGCAAAAGTGACAATATTTACAAATTCCTGATGTGAGATTCACAAACTACATAGAGAGACCATCTGAAGTTGCCCCCTGTGTCCCCCCAGACACACACATAGGCACTTGTGCATGGCTCTTTCCAGTCTGTATGTGATACACAAACAGACCTTAATTTAAGTCCAGGTCAGGAGTCCAGGCAGCGCTGGAGGCTCTTGGTGCCCACAGAGGTTGGTGCAGGAGAAGGAAGGCTCTGCAGGCTAGTTGAACCAAACTAGGAGCTTTTATATTTTTGCCAGAAGGTAAAACCTTCCTTCAAGAAACGCAACCAAAAGCAAGTCTAGACAGTGACTTGCTCTATAAATACACGGGGAAAATGCACAAATAGCCACAATCCCCATGATCTTGGGAAAAAACTGGAAGCTGGCTGCACTACCCCTCTGAAAGATGTATTTGCAGAGTCCCCATGCTGAGTCACAGCTCCTAAATTTACACGTTTCCTCTCTATTGGAGGAATCCCGCAGAAGCCGAGTGGGGGAAAAACATGGAGCAGGTTGGGGCTTGCTGTGTGTCTGCCGAGCCTGTCTCCTGCCAGGGGTACCGAGCTGAGCATTGTCTATGCTTGGGCTGCAGTTTGGCAAGCTTGAGAACCAGCCCCAGAAATAGTGTGCCAAATATTAGTAGATGCTTTTGGAAAGATGGAAGGAGATGGATGAGCGCACCTTGTATAAAAGCTCATTAAATGGTTTAAAGTAAAAGACCCCAGTTCAAAACTACCGGAATGGGAGAAAGTGTTATGTGAGTCACTTGCACTCCCCAGGAAGAAAAAAACAATATGATGTGTTCCCTAGGCTTCCTGGGAAGGGAAGAGTGTTGTGGGGAATTTTGTAGGTTTTTCCTCTGTCCTGTTTTAATTTGTGCCTACACCCTCTGTGAGCAAAGCCTGTCCAGTTGCAGGGTGAGAGGAGAAAGGAGCCGTGGGAGGCTGGTGCTGGCTGTGGGACTGTCTGGGCAGGACGCAAGGGGAAGGCTGGAGGGCTCCAGCCATCACATGACGGTGCTGGCAGGACCTGTGGGCGTAGCATGTCTGGTACCCAGAAAGTTTGCTGAAGAAATGCACTGGTAGTTGTCATGCTGAAGGTTTCTCTGCCCTGCGTCCTTATTCAATCCCCCACCCCAAAAAAGATCCCTTTTTCCTACCCTAGGATTAGATTCTGGGTGCTAGATTCTGGGTGCTGGATCACCAGCAGCAAGGGGGTTAATAGCTGTGATTTTTAGAAGGGGGGAAGGATTGGACACTGTGACTCTATTGATGAAAGGGATCCTTTTTATTTTCTCTGTGTAGAAAGCAGGACTCGGACATCAGGCCAATAAAAATAGGGAGTGACTGCATGTGTGTGTCATAGTCCAGAGCAGGACGGATAATGGCCCAAGGCGCTGCCCTGTTCTGCTCCAGCCCAGCATGAAGGAGGTCACTGAATGGCCTCTGTGTTCAGGCAAAACACCAAAACCCTCTGCATAACTGGCAGCGTGCTCGCGTCTCCTGGCTGCAAGCGCTGACTCCCAGAGCTGTTCCTCACGTGCACCTCGCTGTGTAGCGAGACCGTCTCTCATTTCTCTTATGGCTTTTCCAGGCTTGAAGGCATTTGTGAAACAGCTGGGAAGCTCAGCAAAAGGCTGGCACCAGTGGGGAGGAATGGGCTAGCGGCCGGGGATGGAGAAGGTATAAGGGTTCCTGCTGTGTCCCTGCTCCTTCACACCATGGTGTTAAGGCTCTGACTGAGGGCACAGCAAAGTATTCTCCTTTATGGTTGGACTTCAAGGAAAAAAAGCTGATTTGCCCAGGGCTGTCACATCCGTGCTTGAAAGGTGGTGGTGTGTTTATGCAAAGCACTCATAGCAAAACTGCTTCTTCCAGAAGCTTTAAAGCTGTCTGGTCCAACCATCAGCTTCCATGTCTACACTGACAGCACACTAATAATACCTGGGTGGTCCTTGTTAATCCCCGATGGGTATCAGTCATTTATTGCTGCTGTGGCCACATAGGTAGGTAAGAGATTGGCCTTTCCTATCACCATGGCTTTGAGATAATCACTCAAGTGTCTTAATGGTTCATTAAACGATTGCTTTAATGTGTAAGTACACTGTGACCTCACCTCATATTAATACTGTGCAATCCTTACAAGCTAGCCTCAACAGTCCTAGTTTGTTACTGCTTTTACAGGAGAGCTGCAAAAATAAATAAACAATAAAACCCCCTTAAACCTGAACATCATTTGCCTGGCTAGTGCCAGCCCAAACAGGGTTGAAATGGTTCAAGGAAAGATGACTGGGTGGTATGTCTGGTCTCTCACCAACCCCCAGGAAGGGTGGAAGTTTTTCTGTAAATTAACCCCTCCATGCCGATCGGTTCATGAGCAAGAGAGAGGCATTGAGTTTGATGGGACATTTCCACCACCTTCTCCTGAAGGAAAGGCATTTTTGGTCACTCCCTGAAACGCTGATTCACTTGCCTGGCAGAAATTCAGGCATGCGGCGGGACAGTCAGTGTGCCAAGAGCTTTTTTTCCATCAGAGAAAAGCTTGTTACTGGCCTGAGACCCACTTTGGGGGCCACGTTTAGCTTCAGTTTGTCTCCAGCATGGTCATCGTGAAGTCTTTGAAGCTGCAGCGAGATTGATAAATCTGAACCAAGAAATACTTATCTCCCTGCATCGGAAGGTCACACCACGGTATCTTTCCAAAGAGAAAGAGAGAGGGCTGCAGCCTGTCTCCCTCTCTCTCTGCCTATACCAGTGAGTAGCTATTTCACTGTGCTCCCTACTCCCTTTCGAAACATCTGCCCACAGCAGTTGAGGCTTGGAGAAGCTAATGCATCAATAATTTTCATTTCCTGCTGTGAAACTTGCCCTGGGGTTTTTGCTGGGAGGGTGGGGCAAAAGATTTGAGGGAGGAGATTAATCTCTTGAAAATCACATTTGATTTTCAAGATTTGAAGGCTTTTCCAGCCTTCTTTGGGCTAATCACGACAACATTCGTTGCCATCTCTTCCCACCCCATTTTGTGCTTCCTACTCATATCCTGTCTGTGTATTTTTGGCCACTTGGTAACAATGCATTTGAGCTAAAACTTGGCACATGGGAGCTTGGCTCTGAGTGTCGCTGCAGGAAAACAAACTGACATCAGTTTAACCAGCTCAGTGACCTGGTGGCAGCCATGCTCCCAGGGACGTGGCAGGGTTCAGGTCAGCTTTTGGTGTGGCAGGGGATGGGAGTGTTTCTTACAGGGTGTACTCAGCCCCTCGAAAAGCACCTGGGGCTGAGTACAGGCATCTTTCCTTTGATGCAGGCGACAGCCACATCTCCCAAGCACTGCGAGTGCAGAGAGTGAGCAGGGTCTTGCTTAGGGGCTGCTGCTGGTTCCTCAAACCCTCTTATCCCAGGGTGCCCTGAGGTGCCAGCTTGCGTGGTGGGAGCCGGAGCAGCAGCACAGGCAGCCAGAACTGGGCCCAGCCCCTGCGACAGAAACAAACGTCCATCCTGGCAGACCACAGCTCATCTCTGGGGAGATATGCTGACATGCCACTGAGCTCCTGTCTCAGGGCACTGGCACCAGCTGTGGATGCAGCTTGGATCAACAAGGGTGTATCATCTACCTGGCTCAGGGTAGCAGGCTGTGCTGCTGCGGGTGGGAATAAGCAAAAAATGTCCATGCAGCAGCACTTGAATGTTATTTAGTAGTAGTCTCATCTAGGTTTTTTTTCTTTCTGTTGTTGGTATTTTCATATATATGTCACAGTAGATAAAATTCTATATGTAAAATTGTGATTTATCACTTCCCAGTCATCTCTGAAAGGCAGAAATGGGAGTTCATCAAAAAGTGCTTTTGCTGTCAGTCATTTACTTGTATTACCTGCAAAATGCTGAGATTTTTGGATTTCCATGGAGAGTCCCCATAGGAACCGTAATACTGATTGCTGATGCAAAATATGTTCTGTTGCAAAATACTTAACCAAACTTTCACACCCACTCACCCTGAGGATAGCCTTGCTCTTGTCTTTGGATTCAGAAGACAAGATGCATAGTCACAGGAAACAGCGAAGGGAAGACAGCCAGGCGTTATTCTCAAAAACCCTATGCAGGAAACTTGCTCCTTTCTTAAGACACAAACTACACATCAGAGATGAGAATTCAGCTCACTGGTCTGACAGAGGTCTCCCATGTCTCCTTCAGCGCATCCTTTAGACTCAGCAGAGTTCTGCTCCCGTCAGTGAAAGGGCACTAGAAAAATTTACAACCTCACGAAGAGGAACACATGAACAACTACAAGGGGATGAGCTACCATGGCTTGGAGGAGAGGTACAATGCAGGTGCCTAAGCTGGACAGAGCAGTGGACTGTCCGTCAGGGGAAGATCTGCACTCAGTGCCTGGCATTCCCACAGGGGATGGACACAAGGGCAGCTGATCCAAGTGGGCTCATTCATTGCCTCCTTGCTTTAACTTTTTTTTAAGCAACTCATCTTGCTGTTCTGTGTGTGGGCCTCTTGACTGAGCTGTAGCATTTGGAACCTTCTGTCAGCAAAGTCTGCTAGAGACATTCCTTGTTTTAAGCCTTGAGGATGCCATTATATACAGCAATCTTACTCTGGTAGTTCCTCTCTCCTGCCTTTAAACTCCTGCTTGATTTTCATGCTGAAACCTGGGCTAAAGATGAGAAAATGGTCCTGATTCTCTTTTAGCAACTTGCACCGTACCGTGACAAGTAACCGTCTTGGTTCCAGGACCAGCTTCAGCACTTCCCACCCTCCTGCTGTCCCTGGCCACCACCTCATCCCCAGCAACTGTGTGTGCAGCAGCAGCACTGTGACCCCAAGCAGGATGATCACCTGTCATCTGGGTTGATTTCCGATGTCTGGGCTTTCAGTAAAGCTACCAAGCTCTGTGGATGAGGCCAGCAGGAGGGGTTTTTGCAGCATGGACAGCCAGTAACACAGTAACCAGAACAGTCCCATGAGAGATCTTTCCAAAAACAAACAAAAAAATATGTTCCCTTTGCCCTTTGTTTCATTAGAATAGAAGGATGTGCGAGGCTGGGTTTATCAAAAGAATTTAAATGGCAGTTTCTAATCTTACAGTGCAGAAATGTTTTAACAACCTTGCAGCAAAAAAATAATCTCCTGCAAGGGCAAGGAGGGAAAAGCACAATCGGTCCCTGCAGCAGAGGCCTGGGATGAGAGTCTGTGAGGACAGTCTGTTAGCTGGGCCAGGAGAAACCAGGAGTGATTACAGGGCTGGGAGGGGGAGAGAAGAGTTTCCTGCAATGTCTTAAAGAGGAAAGGTTTCACGAACCACTCCCACGTGCCCACAGGGGCTTGGCACAGGGATTTCCAGTCCCAAGAAGCTAAAGCTCTGCAGGGGAACACGAAGGAGATGCTTTCTGCATCACTGGGGAGCCGGTTGCCCAGAGAGGTTGTGCTGTCTCCGTTCTTGGAGATTTTCAAGAACAGGCTGAGTAAAGCCCTGTGAACCTGTTCTGATATTTCAGAGCTGACCCTGCTTTGGGTTGGACTAGAGACCTCCTGAGTCCCTTCTGACCTGAATCACCCTGTGATTGTCAAAGAGGAGAGCGGGAAGGAGCAAGAAAGCCCTTTTACGCCAGGTGGGCAAGCTGTGTTTGCAAGGGTTGGGACTGTTGGAGGATGGCACACAGCCGTGCCAACACAGGCCACATGGATTCTCCTGCAGCCAAAGGAGGAGGCAAGGGTGGTGTTTACCACAACCTGTGGTTTAAAACCAGTGAGCTCTCCTCACTGGACTGACTGTCTTTAGGGTATGCTGATCCTTAAATGAGCCGCAGGTTTATGGGATTATGGGTTAAGGAAAGGTTTGCAGAAGCAAGGCTGTTGTCTAAACATGCACATTGAAGAATGTGGCATATTCTGGGAAGGTCATTTTGAAGGAAGGAGCAGGTGGCCCCGAGAGCACAGGAATACCCATGGTTTTGTGAGGGACAGGGAGCCTCTGACTGAACGGAGAAACCAAAGGCATTTATCCTCCACCTCAGCAAATACCAGCTTTCCTGACAGCAGAGATGCAACCCTGGTAGCCAGCTCTCCTGCACAGTTCTCCTTCAACTGTAGATAAATATATATACATGTCATTTTTAGCCCTTTCAGTAATCCCCCTTCCTGGCCTGGCTTTGGTGAGGATGCAGCACTCCTGCCCACAGCTGTCTGTGAGAGGATGTTGCCAACCTTTCATGAAGATGCTCTTTCAGCGTATGCAGCCCTGGTGCATCTCATTTGGTGGGGCTCACTTGGACTACAACAAAGTGCTATTCGTGGTGCTCCCCAGCCAGGTCCTCCTTAGTCCTGCCCTGTGGGACTACCTACTAGCAAGAGAATAGCATGGGCCTACTGCTAAAGCTGGTTGTCATGAGCTAACCAAGTCCTCTTTTAGCTTGAGTTGTCGGGGGACAGGATTCTGAGTCAAGAGGACCTGAGTGCCAGTCACCCATGCAGCACTGCAGCGGACCATGGCCTCTGCGAGCAGCATCTGGGCAGTTACATGCACTTGCCTTGGCAAGGACAGATCACGTTGGATTAAGCATCACACGCTGCACTCTAGGGAAAATACCAGGGACTGCTGAGGGTGGTGACAGCCCAGATCTCTCCTGCAGCCTTCTCCAGTGCGTTAGATCGTTCTTCTAACCTTTGACCGTTCACTCACAAGCTCTTGGCAGGCAGGGAGCAGAGAGGAGGAGTGTCTCTGGGCTTGTGCCAGGTGTGGAGCAGATATTCTGGAGACCTGTCTGATCTAGTTTGCATGTGACTGTGGCAAACAGGGTTTGACCGCTCAGCTTGTTTCTTCCAGTCACCCTCAGTCCTCACTTCCTAGGCTGTGATTAAACTTGCATGACGTTTCCTTCCACTGAGCAGTCACTGGGACTGGAGCTCCTCTCCTCCCTTCCATCCTCCCTTTTGGCTCACAGGAGCCTTGGACAGTGGGTAGTCCATCAACTCTCCCATCACCCATGCTCAGTTCCTGCTTGGGTGGCAGGTTAGGAGCACACACATGGCTGTAGCACGTGTGGATGCCCAGAACAGAGGACAAGAACAGGACAGGCGCACAGGGAGTCTCTCTGCGAAGTTTCCCAGCCTCCAGCAGTGAGATTTAAGAGGTTTTGGTATCCTTTTTCATCCCTGAATTTGTCCAACTGCATTTCGCCAACCTCTGTAAACTTTTGGCATCCTGAATGGCCTGTGGCAAGATGCTCCACAGCTGGGCTCTGCGTCATGTGATCAGCCATCTCCTTTTGTTGATGCCACACTTGCCAGCTGACAGTTTCACGGGATGCCCCCCAGCTCTGTTATCAGAAAAGAACTGTTCCTTTATGCGCTGTCTCTATGCCACGGGCAATATCGCAGATCTCAAGAAGAGCAGCACCTCAGCTGTCTCTCTTCCAAGCCGGAGTATTGGAAGTTTTGTAACTTAAGTCACATATTAAGCGGGCCCTTCCTTCTTTATTTTTAAGCTTGGAGCAGATGCAGGAGCGCAGAGGAGCAGTGGGAAGAGGGTGCTTCTATGTCTAGAGGATTGCTCAGGCAGCTGATGGCCCGACCACACCTAGGGTGTTACCTGCTCATACTGGCAAAGGCCAGCAATGAGCACAGCTCTAGTACATTTACTCTCAATTTATCCTGTTGAACCTGCTCCTGCCTAGTTTAGTGCAGCAGCTCATCTGACTGAGCTGTAGCTTTTCTGGCATTTTAAAAATTTTTTCAGCTGGTGAAACTTTATCATCTGTTTTTTCAAGCAGTAGCAACTCACAGCAACAAGTCTGACAGTTCTACGGATCTACAGTTAGCCCTGAGAGCCTTTCATGTCACATTTATTCTCCCACCTGCCCCTTCTATTGCAAAAAAGGGAGGGGAAAAAACCAACCCAGCGTTTTCCTCACATTATTCACATCCAACCTACTCTGGCTTCATTTGAGTGCCTGGTTGGAGTGAGCATGCGCCTGAATGCTGGACTGGACCCTCCCTTCACCAGCCTTGGTTCTCTGCTATTAAAATACTGCCAGACCAGCTGGAGAATGCTGACTTACACCATTTGGAAATCAGCCCTTTGACTTCAGTGGGGCAAATTGCTGTTTCCATAGCTCAGATGTACTACTCTTCTCCCACAGTTTGGAAGGGTTTGTATTCTCAGGTGCTGGAAAAATAGAGATGAATCAGTAACGCACCTGCCCGTGTGGTCAGGTACCCAGCCCATCTGGAGATCATCTAGAGATGCTGGCATGCAGGTGCCTGGTGGTACAAGACTCCTTCCCCTGCCAGCCTGAGGGACCTGATTCTCTTCTCCTGTGGATCTGAGCATGGATCAAGCCTGTTGAAGTCCATCTAATTCCAGTCAGAGGCGGGCCTCTTGGAGTTGCTTGGGTGCAGTCTGGGACACACTCCATCACAGAAGTCCTACCTGCATCAGATATTAAAAGCTGGAGTCTCAGCATGGGAAAATTTGCTGAACTCTGTCATGGTCAGTGTACATTGACTCAGGAGCCACCCCATACTACCTAACCTTACACCAGGCAAGCAATATCCACACCTGCACAGGCTACTTGGATGCATGTTATTCCTCTTCTTTCTTCAAGAAGTTTTGAAAGTCCCATATCTCGGCCTAGGAGCAATGCCAAGAGCATCAGGTACTGAAAACAAGATGAGCTGCCTTGCTGTGTGAAAGTCAGTGTTACAGATTAACCTGTGGGCATGGCCAGAGACAAGTCCATTCACTTCTTCCCCAGAGGAAAGCATGAATATCTTCCTAGGGAACAGAGAGGTTTTAATTAGTGCTCCCTTCTGCATAAAGCCTGGTTCTCCTACTCTGTCTCCTCAGATGAACACAGCTATAATTAAGAGGCAGCAGTGTCAGGAATGAGAGCAGGCTCCAGCCTGTGATTTATTAAGGGATGTCGTGGGTGCAATTACCTTTCTCTCTTCTCCTCTCCCCAGTGTTTTTATAAAGTGAATTTACTGATGAAAGCAGTGTCTCAGGTTGAGGCAAATGTATGCCTCTGTTTATCTACAGCACAGACAGAGCAAAGGCAGAGTCACTGCTTTTACCCCCATACAGTTACCACCGAAAGCAGCCAACACCTGTAACACACGGAGAAGGTAGATCTACCTCGGCTCCCAGATAGTTCCCACTCCTGGTCATCTTCAGTGAGAGGGAAGTTATGTGTAAACAGTCTGGGGGAAGGTGATGTTGACTCGGACTGTGCCTGTTTGCTTGATCTTAATCGCCGTCCCGCCAGCGGCAGTATTTCACTTTCTGAATTACTCAGCAATGGTGAGCATTACTGCTGGGTGGCTGAACTTTGGTTTATTGCCATTCATATGGTCTGCACTTTACCTTTGTAGAGTATAAATCTGGACAGGCTGAGACGGATAAGACAGTGGGGAAAAAAAAAAGAAAAAGGAATCAGGAAGAATGAATTCAAACAGGTTCAAATTATGAAAAGCTTTTAGGGGCCAGCACCCCAAGTGGAAACCAAAAAAAGGAAAGCATTCATTGGCCTTTTCCAAAGTGGGGATGAAAGACCCCAGCCTACCAAATGTGGAGCATTACTACTCCACCAGGCATCCAAAGAGGTGCCTTCACCTAGGGCAAGGGTGGGCTGGAGGCCTGTGAGCCATGAGGGCTCATTTGTGCCACACCTGCCCATCACGACAGCCAAGGCTGTTGCAAAATCCGATCTGCTGCCCCTTCCTGCCCTGTGTCTTGCTGCCAATTGTCCTGGTGGGCGCTCAGCCCCTCCATCCCTGCTGAAATGCCTGAGAGAAGCCATAGCAGTGTACTGGGGAGCAGGAGAGGAGAGGTGAATAGGTGGGCTAATGCCTCAGTGCGTGAAGATCCAACTGCGGTCTGGATGTGGTAATGGCACCTGGGATGGTTCCTGAGATGAGGTGCCATCACCTGGTACCTGAGATGAGGATTTGTGACACATACATAAGATGCGTTTGTCCATCTCAACAGGGTAAGGAAAACCCCTGTGGAAGATGCTTGTGAGTGGGGTTGATTTGTGTCCCTCCTCTGTAGGCAGTGTTGGACAAAAGGACATAGACCATCCTGAGCAGGCCCTAGCTGCCACACCAACCAGGGTTGCACCTTGTCCCCTGATCTGACATGGAGCAGCCTAGCCTCTTGCCTTATGCAGATGTGAGGGTCCCCTGATTCAACTATGCCTGCAGGAACAGTCACCTCCAAGCCTCATTTGGTGCTTCAAACCAAATCAGGGCCAAAGTAGCCTGTCTGGCTGCTTCAGTTACTGTTCCAGGGCAGCCGAGCAGGCAGAGCCTGTGAATCCCCACCTTTGGCTTCCTCTTCCCATGGGTTGGGAAGCTTTTGGTCTCCCTCAGTGGAACATCAGTGGCGGTGAGCATGTTGCAGTAACGCCCTTGGGAGCATTTGGGGAATGGGAACAAGGGTTGGGCTCTCCTGAGGAATTGCAGTGCAGGTGAATTGGGAAGATCTCCAAACCGGTCCAGCACTCAGCTACACACCCTTCCCTCCCTTCTTAATTGTGATCCCTCCTGATTTATCTGCATTACCAGGAAATAAAAACACCAGGGCCTTTTTGGTTAACCCCCCCGGCATCGTGCATTTCAAGTTTGCGGGCGGCACCATCCCCAGCCCAGGAGGAAGGAAGCCTCTTGTCTTGGGAAGGGACGAGCTCCCACCTTGTGCGCAGACGTGGTCATGTTCATGTGGGAGCAGCACAATGACACCAATGCATGGGATCGGCTCTCTCCAGGATCCCTTTCGACTCCCTCTTGACGGTGGTTTGATGCAGGGGAACTAAATACTATAGGGATGGGTGTCACTGGGTTTGCCATTTCATACCCGCTGCAAGCAGACAGACTTGCTGTTCACAGCCTCCCCGCAACATGAAAATCCCTAACGCTCCTCTCTGTGTAACCCTGACAGATGAAAAGCTGTGTGGTCTTGTGGACAGGTGGGGATCTGGGAGCCAAGCTGCGATCTTGAGCCTCCTGAGCCTCTTTGGATCTCGTCTCCTGCATCACTCAGGCATTGCACAGTGCCTGGCACCGCTTCTGATGGTGCAGGGACTCTTCTATAATACAGTTGGATGAGCAGGGAGGGTTTCTGAAGGTACCACCGTTCCCCTCCCTTTGAGTGGGAGGCTTGAGTACCTCTGGGGCAGGCAGGTGGGTATTTTTCTGGGCACCTGC
>NW_010515673.1:66187-69630 GCF_000687285.1 Phaethon lepturus
GTAGGGTGGTTCAGGAGGCCGTGCTGGCAGAATGATGTGCTGCTAGATCTGCCCAGTGCTGCATGCATGCTGCTGTTCCAGGTGGACACCCTGCTGCTGATAAAGCTTTACTGCAGTGCAGGAAACCGTCTCTGTCACTCTGGGAAGTCTGTGGATCTTCCCTGGCACTTTTGCTTGGAGGACACTAGGGAAGGCTCGTAAGGCTTGAGTGTTTTTAGAGGGTGATTAATTTTATTGCCAATCAGACCTAACTCATAGGCTAAAGGCCGTGCACCAACATCTGCCCTGGAGTTAAGAGCAGTACTGCTGACTGCTGTTACGTAAAGTAGATGTGAGGCCAGACTTCAGCCCCGCACCAGGAGATAAACCGCTGAGTCTTCATCAAACCCACAAACGTGCCCTGGCCTAGCACTTCGAGGGAGACCATGGCGTGGAAGACAGAAAGCAATCAAAGAGTGTGACAGAGACACAGCTCCAAAGCAGCACCCCAGGATCCAGACCTCTGGGAATAATACTTTGAGGCTCCCTCACACACTCAGGCTTTGCACCCGGACTTATTTTATATGGATGTTTCTCAAGCCCACACAAGCCAATGCATATATTCTCCCTGTTTCACTCCTTTCTTTGTCTACCACAAGGACTGAAACCTTCTGAGTCTTTCAGCGCATTAGGGTCTTTCTGAATCTCTTTCACTTCCAGCTTGAATTATCCTGTGACCCTACAAAAAGCACTCTGTTTTCCAGCACATTCAAAGCCATCTCGTCAAGGGTCAGATGCTAACAAACATCTGGCAGATTTGGCCCTGAGGCTATCCCTCAGCAGGGTCTCCTCCCCTGGACGTACAGCCCAGTTATTCCACTGGAGCAGAGTGAGCTGGCCTGGCTTCCTCCTGCGAAACCCCTCTCTGGCTCTTCATGCCCTTGGCTGAAGCCAGGCAGGCAGCCACAGCGGGACAGCCTGACAAAATGGTGGCTGCTGTTAACGTTACTGCAGACAGCATCTTCTCCCTGATGCACCTGCATGCACACAAGCGAGCTGCTGCCCAACTGGGCAAGCTGCTCCGTATGGACAGGGCACCTGCATCTATTGGGAATCAGGCAGACAGAGCCCCAGAAGCAACGATCTGGAGGACCTACTTCGCCGCGCTCAGGGACAGGTTTTGTTACTTCAACTGATGGTGAGTTGTTTGCAATCAACAAAGGTGGGCACCGAAGAAGAGAGTCTGTCTGTCTCTGTGATTCAGAGCTCGTGGACCAGAAGACATTTCCTCCTTGTGTTATGTAGCAGCCAGGCTGCTAGCCTCTGTCTTAGTGTCTTTACCCACCCTGATGTTGGGCGGTGACTGGCACAGGGGTGGAAAGCCAAGGACTGAAAGCTTGTCATAGCAAACTGCTTTATCACACCAAGCAAATGGGGGAGTGTGCACACCGCAGCCACGCTTCACTGTCTTTCTCAGCTGTTCCCTTCCATGGGACTTTACTAACACCCAGTTCAATGATGACAGCGCTCAACTTTTTCTCAGGTGCCTGAAGACACCCCCAGTCCCTCTAAGCTCTATCATCATATGACAAATTAACCCTGCCCTGCGGAATACAGCAGAGTGGATGCCGCACGGAAGGTGCCTGCGCATGCCAGAGGGCTGGGATCGAGCCGAAAGAGCACCATGTCCTCGGCTAGCCTGGCTTCCTAACACTTCAGCAGCAGAAACCAGCAGCAGGTACCACCCATGCCCGACCACAGCGAGGATCAAGCTGTTAGTGTTAAAACAGCAGCTTAAGCCTTGGTTTTAAACAGGGTGAAGCAGTGACCTTTGCCACTCACAGACACATTCCCACAGTGGATCCCAATTCCCTCTTGACAGTCCTGTTTTAAAGGGCTCCTTGATTCAGTACTGCTGCTTGCCCTTTCTGTGTGTGAAGGACTAATTTTTCTCCCTGATCAACTGAAAACTCAATCACTGAACTAAACGGAGCTGGGAACATGCTACTGCCTGTGGAGGTCACGGGTGAAACCCTGCGTGCATCTCTGCTTCAGCCAGCCGGGCTGTTGTGTGTCAGATGGGGGCTAAGCCTCTTGCTGTCGTTTCTTTAACTCAGAAAAACTCCTTTTAGGAGCAGATCCCTCCAAAGCAGCCCAGCACAGGACCTCTTGGATGAACAACCCCAAATGGATCTGATCCCTGTTATAGCACTCGCTTCATGCAGCATTTCAGAGCAGCACAGCAGCACAAGCGTTTCTCCCCACTGCCCTAATTACAGCACAGCAATCACCGTATTTTACTATTGTGTTGTCTCATAGTTATTTCCAGTATTTAAAAATAACGTCAGCCAAATCATTTGTCCCTGAGCCTTGTCCTCGGTGGAGTTTGCACTGGCATTTTCCAGGCAAATAAGTGAGGGGAAAGGGGACACAAGGGCTGCAGTCCAACTCGTTAATGCAGACGAAAGCGCATGGGGAGCTGGAGCTGTCATGCAAGGGAATGGGGCAGCTCCGAGTGAGCCTCCCCTCTGTTTTGAAAGAGGGTGATGAATCTTGACAAGGTCACGGGGCAGGGAGAGCTCACCCACCGAGAGCAGCAGCTTGCCGAGGTGCTCAGTGGGGAACAGCAAAATTTCTCTCCACACACGTCCCAAATGGAGGAAACTCTGAGGTTTGCAAACAAACAGCTGCTCAAAACTATGTCTCCAGACTTCAGTAGGAAGAAAAAAAAAAAGCCCTGTTCTGTGCCAGACGGACATTTTGCTGCCAAGAAAGTGCCACCTACTGGATCTGGCCCGGTGCGGACGTGCAAGAACGGGAAACAAACCCAGAAAACAACACTGGAAAAATTACTTTTTTTGACCCTTTAAAAAAAACCCCAAACATAAAACTATGCACTGACAGTCATCCCAGCCACAACCTCCTCTCCAGTCGCACTCTCTCCACAGCTGAATCAACCAGACTTTAAAGTAGACAGATGTTGGGGAGGGGGTGTGAAGTTTTAGGGGTTGCAAGGAGGGACTTACCGGTGCTGAGAAGCCACTCTTGTCTCCGCAAGTTCCCTCGGCTCCTGTGTGTCCTCTCCCAGTTAGCCGTGCCCTCCTAGTTAAATCCTGCTGCCATTCTCTGGCAGCCAAGCTCCCTCTGCCTCCCTGCGCAGCACTTTGCCTGCGAGCCTAGTGCCCCAGCCTGAACGATGGAGGAGAGGGCAAGGCAGAGCCCACCCGGCACCCCAGCCTGGGGGTCCCCGTGCCGCTGGCTTCCCTCTGCCCTTTCGTCCCGGTGCCGCTCGCCCCGGTTGTCTGAGAGCAGGTGACAGAGGTTTCTTGGCAGAGGAGAGAGGAGGGGAGGGATGTGGAGGCAGCGAGAGGTGGAGCTGGGACCCGGAGCAACAGGTTACTGTATAACTAGGAGCCAGTGGCCCCGGCGGGGTGGCTGCAACCCCACAAGGCGCCCGGGGCGGA
>NW_010515673.1:69661-71573 GCF_000687285.1 Phaethon lepturus
GCAGATGGGGCCTTCACCTGTTCCCGGTGCAAGGGGACCAAAAGCTGAGCTGAGATGCTGCTCAGGAGGGACGTGTTAAACTTAAGGTTTCTTTCGCCCTAGAACATTTCGTGCCTGAGGGAGAGGCTGAAGGCAGCGAGGGGTGGCAAAGGAGTGCTTGGAGCTGGGTTTTCCATTGCCGGTGAGGGAGGGGATGTGCTGCCCAGCCGCCTCGTGGGGGGAACAAGGCACCTTTTGTGCAGCCCGGTGCTCTCCTCCGCAGCTCCACACTGGCTCGTGGGTTGTTTTCCTCTGGCGTCGCTCTTGCCTGCTCCCTCTGCCGTGACGTCTGCAGCGGGGAAAGGTGCCATGATGTGGAGGGAGAGGGCAAAACGTCCTCTCTCCCCAGGTCCCCAAAGCAGTGGGGGGTGAGGAGCAGAGCCGCCTTCGGGGTACCCCACATCGTGGCACTATGCTCCTTAGGGTTGCACAGTCATAAAGCCCCTCATCTTGCCACAGCTCTACCATGAGCTGATGAGAGGTAGTGGGGCCTGGCCATGCCACACATCTGGGCCCCACACTTCAGCCCCTGGCACTGGGAAAAGGTAGAACATACCTGTGGCAGAGCTGTGCCAGGGTTACAGCGGGGAGAGGGGCTTGATTGCTAAGTCCACCTTTGGGAGGAACCGAGGTAAAGCAACTGCCATGGTACAGGAGGGGAGTAAAAAGCTCACTAGCCTTGGGCATCAGGCAAATGTTTTGGCATCAGCATGGTGCAGCCTGAGCAAGGCTTGCTCCTCAGCAGGAGATGCTCCTTGTTGGCTCTGCTTGGGCAACGATCGTATGCAGGACCCCATCATTATTCACATGCATGTGCCCATGCGTTCTGGCAGACAGAAACTGTGCATGACTCTTTTGGCCATCACAGGGAGCATTCTGTGCTACTGCCGTACTGCATCAGCCCTCCCCTGCGGATGTCCAAGCTCTATTATCGGTGTTGTCAGGAGTGAGATCACTGTCCTCTTTTCACCAGGGCCTCAGGTGGGGCACAGAGGAAGCAAGAGCTGCTTCTTGCTGGAGTAGCACAGGTATGACTTGAGCTTCAGCCCTTGTGTTGTGGTGAGCATCATTCCCATGCTCTCTGGGAAAAGTTTCTTTAGAAGCCCCAGTCTCGTCACATAATCTCTTGTTGCTCCTCTCTTGCTCTTCAAAACCCAGATGGAAATTTTAAAAGATACCAAGGCCAGTCCTGAATTTTTGTTGCCAGACTGCAGAGAGGGTGTTTTGAGCTATGCTTGGGGTCTGCCATGCTGCCAGCTTAGCCTTGCAGACCATGTGTTTGGGGGCCTAGATGGACCCTGAATTCTGTGAAACAGTCTCTTACGTGGGCAGACTTACTACTTTCAAAGAACACCTAGCTTAATTTGTCTCAAGATTTAACATTTTTTAAAACAATGGGATCAGCTCATGAGCTGATCATTAAGCTGGAAAGTATCAGCTGAATGCATGGATCTTACAGACGGGTCTGTGGCAGCATGGGATCCATCTGGTTAGCTAATCCACTCGAAACAATGAGGCTTTTGAGAGCATTTTATTAAAGTGCATGTGCATCACAGGCCTCCCCACCATCCCCACGGTGTGTGCTGAACCCATGGCATGTACATGCTAGAGAGACCCCTTGCCGCTGGCCCCAGGGAAGAAATAGCTGCAATGCTGACACTAGAGAAAGTAATAAGAAAACGCTTCCACCACGGGGCATGGGTCTGGAGGAAGCCTGGCTTCCTTAATTCGGTGCTTGTTGAGTTCCCTGCTGCTGTGGTTTTCTTTGGTGCCTGACGTGCTATGGGGGCTAGTGCTCAGCTTGCTGCCTGGCCCGCATCCAGACGCCGGGCAGGGGAACCGCCCCGGGTGAGTTATTGACGGAGGAATGCAG
>NW_010515673.1:71604-82932 GCF_000687285.1 Phaethon lepturus
GGTGAGCTGGACAGGCAAGGGGAGAGCCAGTTCACTGCATGACAGTTATGATTTCAGCAGCTCGGTTTTGACAGGAGAACAACCTCTTCTGCCACAGGAGAATGTGAACCGATACTTGGTGTGATGCACCCACCCAGCGCCCTGTCATCCTCATCACTGCGCTGTCAGTGAGATCCCAGGGGGATCTCAGCACAGGATGCACTATGGAAACATGGCCAGCCCAGGGACAAGCAGCATTTAGAGAATGCCAGCCACACCACCAGGCAGAGGAAGGGATATTGGTTCAACAGAAGGGAAACGCAGTGGGAACGTTGGCTGTGCCGGAGCCCGGCAAGCCTTGCCAGCTGAAAGGTTTTGTGCAGGAGATCCCTACCTCCTGAAATGCATCATCTGCCACTGGGCTATTTCAGTGGGACCACTGGGCTGGGCTGGCTTTCTCAGAATGGAAATTGGGATTTGGAAGGATTCTGTTGGAGAACCCATTTAATGTTTAAGGCACTGACTGATTGCTATCTCGCAGCCTGGACTCCACATTCATGATGAAGATATGCACAGCAGGCTACTGTAAGGTGCTGCACCCCACCACCAGCCACACCACCAAGCAGAGGAGGGAGCTTTTCCTCTGGGCAGGGAAGAAAACCACAACGGAGCTTTATTACATCTTCCCTGCAACAGCTGATGCTGTTCAACGTGGGGCAGAGGCCACTGGCAAGAGGGGAATTTCTGCGCTGCACGGTAGTGGTTCCTGGACGCCCGCTGCACCGACTCAGCACCCAGATGTAGAACCAAACCAGCACGCATCCTCAGTCTTGCTCGTTCACAAGAGGACTGTACTACTTCAGCTGGGTTTTGGGCTGTATGTTGTTTCTGCCTGCTGAGGAACACAAAAAAGGCATGGACCAATAAAGCCCTATCTCTCAGAGTATCTCCAGGTTTGAAATCCCAGGAGCCTAACTTGCCTCTCAGGATCAGCCTTTTAAATCAGGTTGGCGGCAGACACCCCTATGATGGCTTGAGAACAAAGACTTCTTCCTTGCAGAGTAAACAACACCCAAACCAAGCTCCTCAAAATATGTGTTCCTCTAAATTTTTAATGCAGTTTTCATCCAACTTGCTCGTCCTGTTTCAGAAGGGCTGGGCCTCATAATTAAAAGCTCCAGCAATCTTATGTCTGGCAAATGTCATCAATGGCTTCACTAATGCTGTGCCCTGGCTTCTCCAAACAGTGGGAACGGTTTGGAAAGGAGCTCCTGACTAGAGAAACTCTGAGGCCAGGGCCCCGTTCACTTTGGGTCTTTGTACCAGCTCAGCATGGAGAGAAGCTGTCACGAAATCAGGGTCACCAGCGTAAATGATGATTCCCATTCAGAGCCTGGCAATACCTGGGACAAAGTTGTCTGAAGCTTACAGACGTCTTCTCCTACGTTCATCACAGAGTTGGGGGCTGTCAGCAGCAGAAGTACCCCAGCATGTGATTGTCTAATCAGAAAAAAGTTCAATAACTATTTTATCTTAAACTGGAAAACTGAAACAGAGCTGTTCTGCTCTTTTGAGGGTGCAAATCCAGGTTGGTGCCAGCTGACACCCAGCAAGCACTGACAGCTATCCAGCACTCTGTGACCAGCCTGCAAACCATCAGGCAGTGCTCTGAAATGAGCTCAAAAATTTATGTTTATTATTGTATGTGTATATTTACCCCATTGCAAAGGATTCACTACATTTTATAACATATATATATATATATAAAAAAAAAAACAAAACAACCACTGTTTTATAAAGCTCGAGGAGGAGGCTGCTTTACTCGGTGTGGCCCAGCAGACTGTCCCAAACTCATGCTGTGCTGTGAGGATAGGCAGAAACATGGCAGCTGTCACCTAATTAACACCTTGATCAGAACCATTTTTGAGGGCTATTTTCTGCATGGATGGCGCAGCATCACAAATGGTTGTAGGGCCTTAGATGAGGGGGTGGTGATCTGTAGTGGGGCCAAATACCTCAGGGTAGCAACACCTTCTGCTAGCTTTACTAGTGTCTCCTGAATCTACACCCTGGGTCTCTGCTACCTCCAGTTGTACTAATATTGTGTATTTATTTTGTTTGTAGTGAGCACCACAAGAAGGAAGGTAACTCACAGAGGCTGCAACTCGAAGTGAACGTGTGTCACCCCGTCTGCCGTACCACCTACATTCAGGTAAAAAAAAATTGCACTTTGCAGTATTTCCTTTAAAACCTGTCAAATGTTGTATTGCCAGACCTTTGTGTAAAGCAGCTGTAAATGCCACAACAATTTGTGCTTTTATTTGTAGGCATACAGAAAGGGGTTTTGCTGGTGTGCATTCGTCATTAATGGGGTAGATACAGCTTGGTATGTTCGTCCCTCCTTGTGACAAGTATGTGATGAGTACATTCCATTATGCCAAGCAAATCTGGAAGGACAAATGGGTGGGTGTTTGATTTGTGCGGATTAAGCACAGAAACATTTGGTCATTCAGTTTCCTGGCTGCTCCTTAGCACCCAGTTCTGCTGCTTTCACGTTGTCTTCACGGGTGCAGCCTTCCTCCTGCTGATCAACAAAGAGTTGGTTGTGCCACTGACTTCACAGGATCTGGCCCAAGGGGATTTGTGCCAATGCCTATGTTTTGATTTTGACTGCTGGGTGGGGTAACGTGGACAGAAGCTGCTGTTACCTGGCCTTGGAGGGGCCTCCCCCGGCTATGACTGAGGGATGACTTCCACAGGAACTTTTGCATCTTTTCTTCCCTTCTGTCACCACCAGAACGAAAACAGCAGTCTGGCTGAGGTGATACAGGGCCTGCACCACTGTATTTTCAGCCCCTGGCTAGTGCAAATTAGCGCAGACCTCAGGCACACTTTCCCAGTGCAGGAGAATGGCCTACATATAGCAGCAGCAGGATGAGAGGAGTTTTGCACACATCCAGTCTCGCCCAAGTCTTCCTTGGTGTGGCTTAGCTGTAGCCTAGGATCTGAACAAGATGCTCTGCATTTCAAACGCTTCTTAGATCTAATACATTATTTATTTGAATAAATAAATGCAAAAATAGGAAATTCTGAATATTAAGACTGCTTGTACAAAAACCCAGAAACTACCGAATTTTTACATTAATACATACATATTTTTGATACAGTAAAAAAATCTGAAATTGCACACAATTCTTCATTTAGAAGACAAGGCTTGAATGTAGTCATTTTTGCAGAATCATGGAAATAAACACATTTAACACCAAATAGAAATACACCTGACAACACTCTGTTGGACTTTTAAATTGGACAGAAGTGTGAGTGAACGGTGAATGTTTATGCTCATCTTAAGGCTATCCTATTTAAACAAACGTACCCTCACGCTACTGCCTTTGGCCTCTGCATCAGTAAGAACTGGCTGCCCAAACCCTGTAGCTCAGCTCTCTGGGAATGCTCAAAACTCAATTCAACTCTCTCCCAGTGGGATAAATCAGGTACTGCCCTACTAAAGTCAGGGAAATTACCACTGAGGTCTGAAAACACAAATGAGAGCAGAAGAAAAACCGTGCCCTCAAACACGAACGTCTATGAAGTAAGGCAGAAATGAGTCCATACTATATTGGCCTGATTCATTTCTGTGTCACTTTGGTTGTACGTTGCTGCTGTGCCACGAAAACTCACATCATCTCAACAGCATGTAGCTAGATGATGCACTGGCTACTATTCTGTGTTGGGAATTAATATTTAGTATCGATCCCTGATGAATACCAGAGCAGTAAGTGTTTTTGCTGAATCATCTCTTGCCTTTGCCCATAAATAAGCTAACTGATGAGGTAGTGTGACACAGCTGCTTGACAGGATATTTTACCTACCATTTAGGGAGATCTCTGCCCCTCAAAAATTTGTACTTTAAACAAAGCTTTGCAGCATTTTTATATGCAAAAGAATGAAAATATTTGAAAAACTAACCCATTCTTTTATAGAAGAAATGTTGAAAACCTGTTGAAAACTGCTAGGTTTTAGCTGACAAAAGCAGCGATGGCTATGACCTTTAGTACTGACTCAAGCCCGTATGTAAAGAGAAGAACAGCATTTATAATGATGTCTGCTTTCAGCACGTAAGTTTGCCACACCAGGAAATACACAGACAGAATCACACTTCCGACTGTGATTGCAAGACTGAGCCCTAATGGAGCCTCTTCTTCTGTCAGGTTACCCTTTGAACCTTGAAGGAAACAAAAAGCTTATATGAGTCTTTGATTTCTTCTGACAGTATCACAAGCCACAAGTCTAGAGTATTCCTGTTCAAAAAAAGGCTCTAGTTCTTACGGTTCAGAGTACACTGAAATACTGGCCTGAATCAAGGCTCTGTCAGTAAATGTCAGAACAAACCCAGACACCAATGGACAATCCATTTCTTGCCAACCGAAGTTAATCTAAATAAAGAGCCATCAGTTGATACTCAAAAGTCACGACGCCTACCTTTTCTTACCACAGATAATCAGTCTGAAGCTGCAACCATTCTGATCACTCAGCTTCTTAGTCAACCATCAAACTTTCCCCCAGCCCCGCACTTAGCATGACAACCTGGTGACTGAGGTGCACATCTAAGAGCATCCAGTCCTGATTTTAAAATCTTATGCAATACAGAATCTTCTATATTCCATGCTAATCTATTCCTATTTCAAATTACTGTCATTGTGGAGAAGCTGCTCTTACCTCTTCCTTGCATCTTATTTCCAAGCTAGTCTTGGTAGATTTTGCTGTTTAACTACTTTAGACTTGAAACTCGCTTCTTTATTCATCCACCAGGCTCCAAGCAAATATATGCAGAAAGCTTTAAGGCAGCAGGCTAAATTCACCCCTACAGCAAGGCACCTGAATTCAACAGAGACCCACCTTGCATAAATGTCTTAGGAATATCGAGCACAGATTTTAATAGTAACTTGTTTTTTTTTTTAAAAAGGACTTTATGAAGTTTTAGCAAGCTCTGGATAAGGGTTAGGGAGGCCCTTTATGCTCCTATGGCTTAGTGAAATGAAGATGTTGTAGCTGGTATGTGTCTTCAGGAGGAGTGAAAGGAAAAGGTGTAGTCACGGTGGCAGCCATACACTGCTCAGGGACATCCTTAGCATTACCTGTTCCACAAGGCTCCAGCCATTTGGTTACTTGTCTGTGTTGCTGGATCAGCTGAAAAGGAGCTGTATCGCCTCAGTGAATGGAAATCTGTGTTTCAGCACGTTCAGCTCACTTATAAACTGCATTCCAGCTGTCCCAGTTGTATTGCTTTCTGACAAACCAGCTATTGTTTTTTAATGGCATTATAGATTATATTTCATATGAGAGAAAATTCTATTTCACCCTCTGGCCAAATCTATTGATCAGTCAGCTAAAGTTTAATGAAGTAAATGAATGACAGTCTCCAAATATCTGCTAGTCTGCTAAAGCGGCATGTTTTGACGCACACTCAATTTCAGAATGATTAATTTTTAAAGATTATATTCCACTGAAAAGGCACAGTGATAACATGACATACCCAAGTATAATCGGAGCACTTCGAAAATGGCCATAATGAAAAGCAAGGCAAGATCAGGAGCCAAAAAATCATCTGGATAACTGAAAACTTGACCTATAGAATAACACAGTGTAAATAAGCCAGGAAAACTGCAGCCTTTCAGTACTTAGAGGGGGCTTATAACAAAAAAGGGAACAAACTTTTTAGCAGGGCTGTTGTGATAGGACAATGGGTAATGGTTTTAAACTAAAAAAGGGGAGATTTAGACTAGATAGAAGGAAGAAATTTTTCACAAGGAGGGTGGTGAAACACTGGCCCAGGTTGCCCAGAGAGGTGGTCGATGCCCCATCCCTGGAAACATTCCACGTCAGGTTGGACGGGGCTCTGAGCAACATGATTGAGTTGAAGATGTCCCTGCTCGTGGCAGGGGGTTGGACTAGATGAGCTTTAAAGGTTCCTTCCCACCCAAACTATTCTATGACTCTAAAATACAGTAGGCATACTGACAAACCACAAGCATGTCATAAGCACACAGCCTACTTCTGTGTTAGAATATGTGCAACTTACTTTTATAAACAATCATTGCAAGAGTCACCAAGAAGTAAAAGATGTAATAAATCCCATTTACATAAAATAGCATCTGTAAAGGAACAGATGACAGCTGGTAACTGCTGTTAAGGATTTCTCATAGCAATGAGGTGGATCCATTTCATAAAATCATCATTTCCCAGTAACCTCCAAATATACTGCTGTGCCTTTTTATACTAAATGGTTCAACTATGACTGGCCTACTGGTAGGGTTCAGAAAGTAACTTGAGATTGCCAGCACCAGGAGTTAGGATAAAAGCTTTCTGCTTCAGGTTTGGCTTTAGTTCCTTTTAAAAAAAAATTATTTGGTATGTAGTGGGGTATTAGGTAGCCTAAGGAAATAAGGGGGGTGTGTGCATGTGTACATTTCCCCAAACAACTTCTATACCTGTTAGTCAGCCTTAAGCAAGTTGACAGAGGGTTTGCAGGCTCCAATACATCAAATTCCTGTAAGTTTTTCAAAATAGGTGTCTCTGTGAGGCAGACAGGCTGCCTACTACTGCCCACATGATGGGAAGTCTGAAAGCTGTGCTCTGTCTTTGTTACGTGCCTGAGAAAGGCCATGAGCTCAACTTTGAGATGTAAATTCGTAAGAAACAGGCTTCCTTAATTCACTGCTCACAAAACTAACTGTTGTATACTATGAGATAATATTTAACTCTAGTTATTTGTCCCTCTATGGGGATCCACTGCCAAAGTACGAGAGCTCCACAATCCTTAATACATCCTCAAAATGCCCCTGAAGGACAGGGAATACAGTACGCGCTGTCGTACAAATAGGGAGAAGTTACTTACAGGCTGAGGGCAGATCATCTCACCTGTAGCCATCCCACAATGATAGCCAGCCTAAAGTTAGGCGAATCTGAATTAGTCGCCTGGAGTCAGCAGGGATGGGCACCTTCCTAGCCAAGCAGTTCCCAAGCAGGGTGGGATGAACTACTGTCCAGTGTCAAACCATGCCAGCTCCCCCTCTGCAGCATGAGTGGAAACGCCAAGTTTATAGGAGGTACCTCACAGCTAAATGTCTTCAGGAGCCCACTTGCCCCCATGGGTAGACACAATTCCTATATAGCGGGTACATAGGTACTGAAGGGATCATTTTCTCTTGAGGCACAGCAGCATGTTATTAATGTGATATAGGAGACATACGTAGGATGTCCTGGGGCTCACCACCACATGGAGAAGTTGGAATGTGGCTCCAAGAATCCAGAAAGTTTGGCCCTTTGTATGTATTTTTGACAATCAAATGCCTTTCTTAGCCTTAAATAATACAATGTAATTTATGTAAGGAAGTTATCAGTGCAGATCTCATTATTTCCACATCTTTCTACACTCAAGATATTCTTTATCCTCCCCTCTCTCCCCCAGCTCTTCCCAAATCCTCTGAATATCTCCAAGAAGGGTCTTAGTCCCAGGCACCTTTTACAAAACTGCCCATCCAGCTTCTGAGTGGAGCACCCACCCACACGCAGTGGATGTATTCCAGTTCCCACAGAAGCTCATTTTATTAAAACAGAACCAGGTTTTTGTGTTTTTCCAGTTGAAGGAAGGTGGAGTAAAAAATTACTAGATAGGTTCTAAGTATGGAAATTTCTGAAGCCAAGGGTGTCTCCTCTTAGGAGGTTACTTACATCTTGGCAGGAGTAAAGGCTGGGTGAATTAACATGGGAGAAGAGGAAGTACTATTAAAGCTGCTTTTACTACCTCTTGTCGGCTGTGTCAGCTGTCTGTGAGGTGTGTGCTGCATGGGGTTTGCGTCCATCAGTTCATAAATTCAATTTTTAGCCTTGCTTCCTAAGGAAATGGGTTACGTGATCATAAAACATGGCTGCCAGCCCTCTCTCAAGTCTGCAGGGTGGGTTAAAGGGGCTTCTGCATGAGTGGGAGCTGATTAGGGCAAAATCTCAGCGAAACCCCAGCTAATTCTGCAAAAATACCTCTTCTCATGGAAGAAATATTCTACCAATTTTGCTTCATATGGATGGTGCTGATGATGGAAAACTCAAGGAATAACACAAAAATATCATTGTGCAGATTTATTAGGCAGGAAGATGTGAATCCATTTCAGACAGTCTTCCTGAAGATTCCCACATGTGAGGGATGAAAGGTACAAAAAGGATACAACTGATGAAGTTCTTCCTTTCCGTTGAGAAGGAAGAAATAAAGAGAAGAAAGTAAGTCTAAATATTTCCCGAAAGTGCTACAGAAACATTCAAACAACTGATGTTACTAGAGAGGTCAAGCATGCTTGTATAATTTTTTTTTTCAGTTCACTGAAGACTTGCTATTTTCTCAGATCATGCAGTTCAGGTTCCAAAAATAATTTTTTCAAATACATGAATTCTAAAATAATTTGGGGGAAATCCCCATTGTGAAAAGTCACTTTCATGGAGGAACCCATCTCTTTCAAAACATAAAGAAGTACACAGGCATTACCTAGAACTTGTTTATCCTGTCCTTTCACAGCAGATGACACTTCATCCCCTCTAACTATTCAGGAACAAGGGAAACATGCAAGAGAACCAGAATGTACCATTTATTTTTGAATTGTGGGAAAGTGTTCATGTAGAACACAGGGCTCCCTGGTTCCTCTAGGGAAAATCCTTCCAAACCAGCTCCCTTCAAAAGCAGTCATTCCGTGTAAAACCTTAACGTGTTCTGATCACCCACAAAAATAATACCAAGCATTTTCTGTAAGCTAACCAGTACATTTTCTTTTTTTATCCCCTGCAAAAAACACCGAAAAAATTCCCTTGCAAAGTGATGGCACTGACCTGCTAAAGTACCTCTTAAGTAACTCATTAATATTCTCAGCCTCTTTCAGACACGAGGAATCAAAAAGTTACGATCTCTGTTTCACAGAGAGCAAAACTGTCTGTGAAAGGCCATTTCATCCATCTTCTCAAGAGACAGCTCATTATCATCAAATCAGTGGTACATGCTCTCCTCACCATCTTCATCCCTGGGCTTCTTGAGGTTAGTGTCCTCGTCACCTCATAGTTTTATGCAGTTGGGCCCAAATTAATCCCCACTAACTTTAGGCACCTAGTTAAAGTATCCAATTTGGGAACGTGGTGGAAATAGGCAAGCAATTTTAGAAGGCGGTTCATACTGTCTACGATCTGAAACGCCTCCTGGATGGGCTTCATCTCCTCTCCACTTTCTGTAAAGGGACTATAGGCTCCTAACAGACTCGTCTCTTCACTTAGACAAAATGCGTTTTGACAAATGCTTGCTTTCTTTTTGCAGAATGGGAGTTAAAGGTTTCATTACACATCTTGTTCTGCTGTGACTAATGATTAAAGATATGTTTGTATTTACACCCTGGTATAAACAGTAACACTTTGTGTCAAGGTGATGTACTTCCTTTCTTGCACAGCAGTAAGGAGATGTCTCCATTTTAAAGTTATTTTAGACTATGAAATAGGATGTTAATTTGAAATACCACAACTGCAGGTGCAGACGTGTTATTATTCTGCAAGAAGTGTCCAGATACGAACTTCCTTTGTATAGCGAAACACTAAGCTATACTGGCGTAGCCTCATCCATGTTGGGTAGCTACGCTGTCGGGATGCCAGTGGTATAATTAGAGTAGTACAATTTTACTGTACAGGCAACCCCTAGTGAATTCCCTAATGGCAGTTCCCCAACTTTATTTTTAAACTTTTTTTTTTTCTTCTTTAAATCATTTTCCACAAGAGGGCACTGACCACATTCCTGCCTCTGTTTCAACGAGGGGTTTGATGGCCACTATTATTTAGAACATACTGCCTCCCCCTGAGCAACAGGGGACATTTCACACGGCTTAAATGCTTAAACCCCATAACACGCCTGTGAAAGGGATACTGCAGTTAAGTAGTAATTATTATGCCAGTTGAATATATAATTTCAGGTATAACAGCAGGCTGCTAATCCCAACACCCTGAGATTGTCTCACTGCTAGGATTAATGAAGTCTGCATTGCTGCTGGGGGATTTTAAAATTGAAAGTGAGTGTTCTGGCACAAGGAAAAAAAAAGCACAGTAGCAATTTTAAAGCATTTATATGAAGCATGCAAACTTGCAGCAGCAAGAACAGCATTCTGCTAAGGGGGGCATTTGCATTAGCGAGACCTGGTGTAGCAACTTTCTGCTGCGTGCAGGCTGGCACCTGATTTCTCCATATTTGAGAACTTGTATGGTCCAGAAGAAAACAAAGTGTAGCACCACTTTTACACAGTTCTTTAATGTAGGAGGGTAACTCCCAGGCAACAAGGTATTTGCACTTGGGATGAGTATGGGCTGTGAGCCCAACTCTTTCCAAGCCGCTCAGGTACCCAACTTGAATTTGGGAGCGCAGCAGCCAGGCACTGCAGGGGCTGGAGTCCGTCTGCACATGTGCGTGCCTCTACTACATGTCCTGCTCTCAGACAGCCCTTTAACCAAATCCTGCTGACTTTCCTGGGCGGTTTTGTAGAGAACAGCTACAGACCACACTCCAATTAAGCATTTTATACAACAAAAGCCTGACTACTTATCCAGGCTGCTGTTAGACATGATTGTAAGTGACGCTGTGCATGCTTACTTGAGGTAGAACATGGCCCATTTTCTAAAAAACTGGTTTAATTTTTTTTTAATGACAAAACTGTATTAAAAGCACGTGGCACCTATAGTTAACGTTACCCAGTGCACCTCATTACACAAACTTGTTTTTAGGACTTGGGCAAACACTAATTGTTCAAAGTTTTCAAAACCAGCTTTATCTACCTAGGGCTGAAATTTACATTTTGAGGGAAAACCTTTGACCCCTTTGAAAGAAGTGGAAATTAATCATTTTGACCACACTAATGAAGAATTTTTTTTTCCTCTGAATCCCAGTGGTTCATAGTTTGAAGCAAAGACTTGAATTTTCAAGGGGAGTCACTCGGCCTCAGGAAAGCGATTTGCCTGTGGATAAAGGTGCTCCTCCGCCCGCACAAGGACCAAGCCCCTGCTCAGGCTGACACAGGGCCCTCAGCTGCCGGGATTTACCTCAGCGTGTCGGGGCTGTCGCGATATGGCTATCGGGCTAGGCTCGGCGCCGAGGCCTAGCTCGGCCCCGGCCTTGCTCGCGTCGTGTCTCCCCGCCTGGGGTGGCGAGAGGTAACCTCTAACACAGTGGGAAACCGCCACCCCCGGTCACCCTCCGCCGCGCCGGGAAACGGGGGAAAAAGGGCTGTCGGTATCGATGGCAACGCGCCGCTCACCTCGCCTCACAACGGCCATCTT
>NW_010515674.1:0-17308 GCF_000687285.1 Phaethon lepturus
GGGCGCCGGCGCCGACCTGCGCGTTCTGGGTGTTTTTCCCGTCTTTGCTAACGTACATGTATGGTTCCCAGTGCGCACACACACGATTATGGCGGAAAAGGATACATTTACATGTGTAAGAATTATTATATACAACGTCCTGAGCTTAATTATTCCTCTGTCCACATCTTGTACTCCACAACATTTGCATAACAATCGGACATGAAAGCCAGAGCCCTTTACTGGGGAAAAGGCCTTTCCACTGTATTATTGTGTTGCCAAATAAATTAAAATGTTCAATTTAATCTAAATCTACTCTTTAGATTTTTTTTCCTGCAAATCGATTGAAATGAGACTTAAAAGCAAACTTTAAATTTAGTAGTAAGAATCTAGTACAGTAAGGTATTGTAATTAGATTGCTTTTTGTTTGATGTTTCTCACTCCTCTCTGCCATCCCCCTCACCCCTCTTCTTCTCTATTCTCCTTGTCTTGCCATTCTGGAAATTGAAATTATGCTTTGCTGTCACTGAAGTGAACGGGAATTCTGCCGCTGGAAGAGCATGCTGGTGAGTATTGCGTTTAATTGATCTAGAAATAGCAAAAAGTAATTATTCGCCCTGCCTCTGCTTACTTGTGTTTCCTGTACCTGTTGTCTCTCTAGTAGAGATGATTTAATTAGAGTACAAAGACTATTTTAAATCCAAGGTAGCTAAGGGATTCTTCAGTCCGTATAATCATTTGAATTTCTGATTCACCTTTTTATGACGGTCTACCTGGCAAATGCCAAAGGGCTCGAGTTTGCAGGTGAATAAGTGCTCTCTTCAATGGTGGGTGAGGTGGGAAGACACTCATAGCTACCGCGTTCTTTTGCTTTCTTCTCAGAAAATATATATAGATATATGTATGTGACCATATATTCAACATCTTGAACACTTGTAGGACTGCTTAAAATCCTCCAGAAAAACATGGATTAGAAAGTCTTTTCCTTTTTCAGTGCATTAACGTTAACAGAATCTTGCTGTAATACTAGAAATGTTTTATTGTAGCTTTACTACTTAATACTAGGATTTTAATGAAGCTTTCACAGTTGGATATGTAAAATAATTACATCTCATCTAATTTCTAACTTTGATTAAAAAGTAAAAAGCTTATTCTGGCTTAGTTTTAGTGAATTAGGTTGTATCATGATGTGCCTCTATAGTGATGAAGCTGTATCAAAAACATTTAAGCATTTGGCATATGAATTATTCTTTAACGTTGTCTGTACACGTATAGCATGTGCAACTCTGACCGTGCCGTAGAGATATACATGCACATATGTACAACATTGTGAGTACCACATAGCCCTGATCTTTTCAGGTTTCTGCAGTCTTGGTAAATAGCCTCTAGTGTGTGGCCTTGAATTTGTGGCCTTGAGGAGTATCAGGTGGGGCCGTGGGTACAGAAACCGCCTGTATCCGTCCCGGGCTGCACGCTTCTGAGTGCTGGGCTCCATGAAACCGATAGCAGAAGCCCCCCTTGATCAGGACTTAATGCTCCCTGTAAATTAAACCCTGGCAAATAAAGTTTGTTTGCATATAAAAATCTTATCCAAGGCACACAGATAGTAATTCTCCCTAATGTTGGGGGAGATTTGTTGGGGTTTTTTTCTGGTAGGGAAGGTTTTGCTCTATCTTTTGTAACAACTTACAGCTTTCCGCTGGTAAGAAGATTATTGCTGAAAAAAATCAGTCAGTACCTTTGCCACTACAAGCGTGATTGATTAGCTGTCTCGAGAAATTTATAGCCTTTGATAAGATTGCACCAAGGGAAGTGCCTTGTTAGTTTTAAATGCAGAACAAAGCAAGATTTTTGATGTTCCTTTTCACTGGTTTTCCACTTGTGACGGAGATAAAATACAGTAAAGTGCTTTTTCCTCTTATGTCTAAGGGCTCTTCTGCATTTCATACCTGGTAGAATTGTGTGGCCCACTTTACATGAGTATGAATGGCAATTGCCGTGTGAATGTGCCTGCCAGGAATGGGTGAATAGTCTGTCGTCTCTTATTTTGTCCTTTGTCTTTATGTTTTATTCACTTTTACCATCTACAAAAGAGCCTTAATTTAGACCTGAGAAAACAGTAGCGATGCTCCAGTTCATTACAGATCAAGTGGCAGGTTTTATTTGATTTTGATGTTCTTTATATTTTGATGGGTGTACTAAACAGCAGAAGCTATTTTAATCAAAAGAACATTTCAACGAGAGCACGACCTATAAATAGTGTTTTTGATAGAGTCACAAAAGTTTCTGTTACACATTTGGAAATTATTTCCACGATTTAACTGCAAAGGGCAAGTAGATCACGCCACTTTAAGAGTTAGAAGAAAAGAGTGTTTTTCAGGGTCTTTAGTTCTGCTGCTGAATTATTGTATCATCTCAGCTAATTAATTTCACCTTTTATATGCTTCAGGATTTCCATCTGTGAATGAACTAATGACACGTACTTACAGAGTATTGTGAAGATTAATTAATTGACATTATTGAAGCATCCTGAGGTGGAGGTCCGGATGTAAGTACAAAATACTATTACTGATACTTCCTAATTAATCAGTTCACAGTAGCCAGCGTGTGGTAATCATAGAGCAAACAAACACAGAATTGGGTTGTATTTGAAATCTGTGGGTTTAGGGTTTTTTTCAGATTTCTGTTTTTGCACATTATTTGAACAACCTTATACAGCGAGTGTAAGAATGTCCCTTCCTCCCACTTGCAGGTGTGGTGTGCTTGGCTTAGGAGAAATACGTGGTCGCAGTGTTATACATACAGGCCTGGCAGGCTTTGTTGAGCACATGGAAAGGCAACTTGGGCTAGTGATTTTCTTGCCTCCGCTGGTGTACCGTCACTAACAGTTTAAAATGTGATGCCCTTTTTTAATGGAGATGAAAACACGTCTAGTAATGACCGAGTAATCCCTGTGCATGTGGCTGGCTGTTAGCGAACGGAGCTTTTCCTGCAGGAAGGAGGATGGGAGGAGCGATGTCTTACATCACGAAGCATCAGAAGGGAATTGATGTGAAATTGTTCATAATTTATACAGGTAAGAAGATCTATTCTTACTACTTATGGCTGGGATGCTGTTTGCATAACGTCTATTGCAGGTACAACTACAGCTGTGCAGGTCTCAGACCACATGTTTTAAAATGGCAAAAATAGCTGGAAACAGCCTTGCTGTAATTAAATACTATGAAATATGTTCCTACTTTTTCTTAATGTTGAATAGGGAGTTGACAATAAGGTGAATGTAAGTTGCTCTCTGTATCGCTTTCCAGAGACCGATCACATTCCTAAATGACTGGATACACTTTTTGTTGTTGGAAATGTAAGTCACAAGATATTTTTTGGAATTATTTGCAACTGTTGCACAAGTGCAGGCAGGAGGTTTGAAGCTTCACAGACATTCATATTTCTTTCTCCTTATGTCACTTCTTTAATAAAAAAGTCAATCACATGCAATTATGAAACTGCTTCGTGTTTGACGCAGTTAAAGATGTTTTCAGGCCACAAAAATGTAACTTTCTATGACTAATTTGAATTAAAAACCCACTCCAGCAGAAAATGTCCTCAATCTTTGGAGTCACATGGTTCTTGGAAAGCTCTTTCTTGGCTGTGCAGGAGGTCAGTCTTTTAAGGAGAAAGTCCGTGCACAAATGTGCAGTGCTGCTAATGAGAGGAATTTCACACTTCTCCCCCTGCCACAAGCTCCGTGTTCATCCTGCCAACTGCAGCCTCTAAACCCTTTTGGTATCAGGTGTTATAATGGGTGCTGGGCCATTGCTGAGCCGGTGTAGCAAAACGCTGTAACTCTAGCTAAAGAGGTGGCTTCCAGAAGGTAGGGTCACCCACTCTGCAAAAATAAAAAATAATTAAAAGTAGGGTCTCCTGTTTGTCTCTGAGCGCACCTCTGCTATATGGCTACCCTTCCTTTCCTCAGTGGCGATTTTCAAGCCAAATGGCCCCGTTCATCATCACTCGGACTTAGCAATGAAGTTGTCTGTCGATAAGAGCAGGCTTCACTTCTGCCCCAGCTAACCGGTAGTCAGACAGCCAGAGAACGGCCTATCCAAAATTAGGATATGCTCAATGCACCATCCACTGGTGGTGTTCCCATAAGCCTAATTATATGACTTTTGGGTCAGACAATGTCTCATTGTGTGGCCCTTGGCAGCTACGGGACGCCTAATGCTGCATGAATGTCTAATGTGGGGTTTGATGGCTATGACCGAAGCTGCCGTTCCATGCTGGAATTGAAAATATCCGTGTAGTTTCCATAGAAAACCAGGTCAATGGTGCTTCCATAAAGCACTGGCCCCAGGGAAAGCTATTGGTTGCACGTTGCCTGTACAAATCCATGCAGGGTGAGCAGTTTACGGTGCATTTCTCTTTCAGGTAAATGACAATTAAGGCGTCAGATTGATTTAGTCCTTAGTGACCTATTTCAGAGTCCTAGTTTATTGCAGGCCCCATCCCACATCCATTTATCTCTACCTTTTCTTCTGTTTTGTGCATTTAAGAACTCTTGTGAGGTATCTTACGGACATTGCAAGTACAATGAATCCGGCTTTGTACCGGTAGGTTAAAAAAAAATCACTTTATGTTTTCTTTGACTGTAAAATTTTAGGTAGAACTATCCTATCTTCACAACACTTCCTGTAAAAACTGCCTTTTTTACAGGCAAAAGCAAGGTATGAATGCAAAAGGTAATTCATTGTAGATGAAGGCTGTAATATGCTTGTTCATTTCAAAGGAGAATGTATAACTAATTATGTTTTAATTAAATCTCTAACGTCAACAGCTGTTTTTAAGGGATCTTTTTAAGCTACATTTATTTTTAGTATTGTTTAAGATCGTCTTTCTTTGCATACATCTCCCTTCATGCATGCCTTTTAAAAAGTTTTCCCTCTTTTAAAGTATCAACTAATGCTGGCGTATATTAAAGGCTAAGCGCTGGTAAAATTCGTTTTTTAAGATGCTGGCTGTGACTTTTTCTAAGTAGAGAGCAAAAAGACGTGACACTACCAAAACACCCTTCATTCTCTTTTTCTCCCAGAAGTAAAAGGTTCCAGTTCCAAACCCCAAATTGCCAAGGCCGGTTTTCGGCTGACGGTGGTTTATGTTGGCTGGCTGTTATCAGTTCCTCTCCAATGCAGCTGCTAATTACAGTAATAGCACAACTATCTCTTCAGACTGAGTGTGCCACACTGATTTAATCCTTCCCCCCCACAGCATCAGTGGGTATCCTTTAAATTGTAGAGAAAAAAAAAATCTAACCCCTTTTCACATGAAAAAAACTTAGCCAAACTTAGGGTTTCACGTATCACAGCTTGGTCCTGTTGATTTTCCTGGAACTCGTCTCAGCCCATAAAGCTTCAGGTGTCATTGTGGCTTCTTAGTGTTCTTGGTTTGCCATTTCCAGCCTGGATCACCCACAAGCAGAGGAAGGAAAAAGGACTCTTTGCTCAACCTGTAGAAGCTTGGGTGCTCTTTCATGGGACTCACCAGAGCCTGCTGTCTCCCAGCCACTGCGGCGCTTTGAGGTGAGCTCCGAGTCGGGCACTGGGGTCAGAGCCACACCGGAGATGTCCGTCCCTGGCCCGGCGAGACCCAGATCCGTTGCTCACCGTCCCTGCTGTTAGGGACACAGCTCTACCCTGCGCCTCTCCACTTCCACCTGAGCACACCCGGCAGCCATCACTGTGCTGCTGCGGAGGACGGAGCTGGCTGCTCGCTGCGCAACCGCTCCCTGTGGTTAGGCTTCGCGGCTCCAGCACCCTGCGGGGTACGGCTCTAGTACCGCTGCGCCTGGCTCATCCACGGTAAAATCATTCAGAGGCGTCTTCCAGCCCTGTGGAGGAGTTAAAACCGACCTCCTTTCCCTCTGCTCTGATCAGAGGGGATGCGATCATGTCACGCCTCTCCTATCACCTCTCCTCTTGCTGAACTGAATGTTTTTGCATGATTCGGAGTCTTAAGCGCTCCAGAAATGGAGGGAATTATTTGAGGGATGATTATTGTATTGCTGTGCAGGAATATGTAGCTAATATCAGTTGACTATCTAAGCTCTAATTTTCTGTAAACATCAAAACGCCGTAATCATGGGAGCCCTGTGTTGGTTTTGGAAAGTAGTTCCACTATAGATTGGAATGACGGTGTATTTGCTAACATTGCCTAAACACTAAATAAGAATTCATTATCTCTTTCAGGAAACTTGCCAAGAGGCTCAGAAACACTTGACGTCTGAGGCTAAGATAATAATTGATGCAGTGGCAGTAAAGTAATGGCAAATCAGAAAAACTGGTGAACCTTCTAGCTAACACCTGCAAATGCACAGTGATTATGTTTTTAACTGATAAATGGGGATTTGTGAGACCCACGATTTGCAAGAGCAGAGTTGACCCTTTGTATCTTACTGTTAAATTTCTCTTCTCTCCTTACAAGTGCACTGCATCCATTTTTGATTTCAGGCAAGTGTAAATCACAGTTAACACTGGTGACATCACTGTAATTGCATGTACCTGAAGTCAGTGTATTTGAGAGAAAATCAGACCTGTTCAGTCAGAGTCCTCAGAGGGGGAGTCTCTGAAAGCAGAGCAAATTCACGCAAATGATATGACTTATCCCTAGCCTGACGCTGTTGTAAACGAAAGCTGAATCTCACCAGTTCAGCGCTGTGGCTTGAATAGTATTTTTCATGAAGCATGCCACAGCTCTCTCTACAGCAAAAATGTCTTTTATTTTAATAGTGTAAAGCAATCAGAAATCCTAAATGTGTGGTGTTTCTCCAGCGTGGTGAAGGACATTTCTATGTCCATTCCTGATGGATGGGTCAGCTGCTCTTGGAGCAGCAGACAACCCGAACCGTTTTAACAAATTGATGGGCTAACTGAGCCTAAAGATGTTCTGGGGCACTTGCAAGTGTTTCCAAGAATATCATCCTGAGCAAAAACACTTGCTATGGTCTTTTGGGACATACACAGGACCCATCCTCTCTGGAGTTATAGTTGGGGTTGCAGCTCTGCCTTCTGATGTGAGTAAATAACTGGATTTCTCCCCTCGGTTTAGTTATTAAACAGGGAAATAGTCTTGGCTTGCTGTATTAGGGTGCTGTGAAGATAGGTTAACTTCTATTAAAACATGCTTCAAATTCTGGATTGGAGAGCATAATGGAAATGCAAAGAATCTTGCTATGTTGGACACTGTGGAATTAGCAAACATGGTTAATCCTTAGTGTTCAACAATAATTTCTCTGTACCAGGACAGAAAAACAAGGCCAGTAAGAAACAAGCTGCAGCTAGGCTGACTGTGGCTGCGGTGAAACAGCAATTTGATTTGTTGGTCTCTCAGAACTTTGCTTAATGTGTTACTATTTCTTCTTGTTAGAGCTGATTGAATCGCATAAAACTGAATTCCAGGAGCTGAATAGCTACATGGCATTGTATTAGGAGACGTACCAATCACTCTAGGGTCGCTTTCCTGATGTACAGGAAAAAAAAAAAACAAGAAAACAAGACGTACTGCATACCAACAGCCGCACTGTCTTCTATATGTCTGGAAAACTGCATGACAGTTTGTGCGAGGTGAGCATATCTTGCATGTTGGGTTATTGAAAAGTTGAGTAACTTGACTAGTGTTATTTACAATAATATTTACCAGCAGACTCTCTATATTGACTTTTAGACCTACTGTTGTGTTGGATTATCATTACTATCAGATCGTAGTTGCCAAATTTTTCTTTTTTTTTTTTTTAGTGTTTTCACAGGTAACACTTTTATTTAGCAGGAAGTCATGTAGAAAGCTCCTGTATTTTTTTAATCCAACCTCTCTTCTACCTTTCACCTCTCAGGTTATGGTAGTTGGCAGACAAGCTGCTGCAGATGAATTGTGCAGAGAGACGGTGAGGATTTACCCCGATGCACTGAAGCATTCAGAATTTTAAAAGTCCTGGTGAGCCCTGAGCTACCCGAGTCCACGCACACTTTCTTTCTGACCTCAGTGGATCCAGGATTTTCCTGCCATGTACATTTGCTGCCTGGAGAGCAAGTAAATGTTTCTTTGGCTGTGTGGTCACACACGTAAGGCTTCATGGAGCCGGTGTGTTCTGTGTGGCTGATAACTCAAGGAATGCGTGTTGGCTCCAGGCAGAAACATGCTTTTCCTGTTGTGAAGGCTATTCAAGTTATCTGTGTGTAATATCATGAGCTGGAAGAGAAAGGGGATTTTGTGCCCTTTGAAGAAGCTCCTCCAGATTTTTTTTTGTCTCTCTTCAATGTGATATACCACTATTTACATTCTTTTTTATCTCTATTTTCCCCCTGCTTGCTCTTTTCTTTCAGGAAGCTAGAGTATGGCTTTGGTCTTGCTGGTGGATGTAAGATTTAATTTCAATGTGTTACTGGATTTTTTGGTTCTGGTGCAGAAGCCAGGCTGTCTCACAGCATCTCCTCTTTGCATTAGGCCCTGTCAGGTCTTTCCTGCACTGATGCACTTATTAAAAGCTTAGTTATTTATTCATTTCCTCTTCACTATCTTTAGGTATACGCCTGGGCTGGGAAATGATCAGTCATGTTTTTTTCATGTTGCCTTGCTCTTTTTGTTCTCTTATATCAGTATGGAAACCCATGGTGTTGGTACAGGACTCACCCCTGGAAACCAATGTTTCCGACTCATTTATCTGTACGAATTATTTTTCTGGGTTATCTTTTCTGCTTCTCTGAATAGAAACTGCTAACACTGAAGACTCCAGGCCCTTTCTTTTTGCCTTACTGACTTACCAAAAATACAGAAACTTTCCATTTACAGACCTGACTGAGTAACCCGACTTTTTCTCATTGCTATGGGAATGTTTACAAAAAGTAGCCCATTTTCAATTATTGCTTACATTGCTTGTCTTATTGTATGTTGTTGTATATTATTTATATATCTGACATATTTTTTTTTTTCTTTTACTACCTACGAACCTCTTAAATGAAAATATTTTGGAAAGAAATAAAGAGAACATGTTACGATAGGACCTATTGGCCCCGCAGGGCTAGAGCGCTCTGGCCACTCTATTCCCCAGCTCCCATCGCTGAGAGCGCCCTGTGATATGGAAGGGGCAAAGCCAAAAGAGAGGAGGGTGCTCTGGGCTTTGGGAATGACCCCCTCCAGTGCTGTCCTAAAGCTCTGGCTCATGCTGCAGGGTCTGCAGGGACCTTCATCCTACACGGCCACTTCAGCTGTGTTCCGGCAGGAAGATGATGCACGGGCTGTCTCTGCCCTTGGTGCAGGAGGGGATGATGTGCCCACAGACCTCTCCTAGGGAAGGGAGAATAAGCATGACTTGGGTTGCACACTAAAGGGGAGAAAGCTGCCTCCCAGTAGGGGTGCCCGGGGGTGAAAGGATGGTCTGATGTGACAATTTTGCTTCAGATCGTGTTTTTGTGCAAGGTTTTGGTGCTAACCTTGACTGAGCAAGGTGGAGATCATTTAAAGAGGGGGCTTTGAGCTGCAGCCCACTATGCATCCTTGTGTTCTGGATCTAAGGTTCTGGATTTAAGGTTCTATGCATCTAAGGTGTTCTGCCTGAAGACTGGAGATGTAAACAGCATATTGCTACAGCCCTCAGAGACCAGACTGGAGTGTGCAGAGGACAAAGGGGGATGGAGGGATTTCTCCTCCTTTGCTGCGTCACATAAACAACCGAAAGAAAGCAGGAATTAGAGATTTTGGTGGGAAACAGCAAATCACAGCAGAGAGAAAAGGCCAAGCCACAGATAAGCGTGGACTACCGCGGTCCCTCAGGACCAGCAACTACCTGAGCGTGTCGAGCACTTGCACACACAAAATGAGAAGCGAAAGACAGGGAAGACAACTAGGTGGGATAAAGGTTTTGAATGCAGAAGTTCCAGTCACACAGTGAGATGGGGTTTATTTCAGGGGAATGAGCATTTGCAGTCATCCGGGTCATCTTGCTGGTACCTATCTAGACAGGTGCTGCTAAACCTTCTAAATTCAAATAGTTTAATTTTGAGGGAAAATGTACTAGTGTAAACCAGTCTGGAGACACTCTTCTGCATGCAAATGGGGAAGGGGGAGGCTTGCTTTAGAAGCACAAATGTAACAGACATAGAAAAACAGAGGAAAATTAAGGTATGCTGAGAAAGAAGCATAGAGGGAAAAGCCAAATGTCGAGTAGAGGTGGAGAACAGGCCTTCCATGGAGAAGTCACGGCAATGTAGTGACTGCACTGAGAACCACTAGCACTGCCCTCTAAAACTTGCTGGGTTATTCTAAGTTAAGGAGAAATTCCCTATCAGATCAGTCAGTGCTTTAGATGGCACAAAAATAGGCAATTTCCATGCTGTAAGTTTAATTTGCTTTCTTTCGCTCTTTTTTTTTTAACATAAAATGTGATTAGAGTCTAGGCAATTCCTTAGATTTTGAAGAGAACGGATGCGAGGCAACACTGGGGCACGGCGCAGGTATGTTTTCACAGGTGTCGTGATCATTAATAAGGGACTGGTCACGATGCAGGTTATCACCTGGTGAGGTAAATTTGATCTGAATGAAGAGGCATAGCGCAGTCACACTTCTGTCAAATTAGCCAGGGTGAATAATGCAAAGTTTATGCAGCTTTATGTTTTCAGATTAGCTTTATGCTTGCTGTGGGAGGATGGCTGACAGTGAGCCAGACAAGGTTAGCAGCTGATCTGGTGTGAAGTCTCCCAGTACAGAGTTACTCCATTAAAAAATTTAAAACAAGTCTGCAAAGGCAAAGCGAATTTGCATTGGCCCAGTACTTCCCATCCAGCGGTCACAACACCGTGTAATACCACAAAAGCAGATTTATCTTCTCCTCAGGTTGCCAGCAGAGCTCCCCAAGGTTCAGCTTTCCAAGGCGTAAGCCTCTGGTGACCCCAGTCTGAGCAGAGCAGGAGCTCTGCCCGTCAAGGGGCAGCCTGGCAGGTACTGTAAGTGCATGTGAGGGGTGTGGACTGTTTGTGGCTCTGTGTGGAGAGCCTCAAATTGCACTTGCAACTTAATTGTGGGGAAGCGGTTGGTTTGGTGTTGTTTTTTTTTTACATAACTGTATGCAAGTTAATTCTGAAAGGATACCTGCAGATGTTTCCAGTACAACAAGCTAGAGAAGAATGAGCTCACCTGAAATGGTAGGTTAATATCTGAGTTAACGTTAAAGCTGGTTGCATTCCCTGGAGGCAACTGTTAAAATCTCTGCTGATTTCCAAACGGGCATTAAAGGCTTCCTCCAGCCAGCTCTGTCTCCCGTCTGTGCCTTCTCCTGGAAACCTCTGGCTCTGAAAGGGGCTTCTCCTTCTCTCCACCTCCTTTCTCCACCTTACACGTTCATGCTGTCCTTTTCTCCACCATGCTCCTGTGTGTTTGTCCCACTAGTAATTAATCAGGCAACATGCACATAGTCACAAGACAACTGAATGTCCCACATGAATCAAATGCAAATGGGAAACTGATGGTCACACAAACATTTGTGGACAGGGGCCAGGTGGGAGGAGACTGGCATAACTCTTACAGGGCCAGAGTGTGAGTCGTCTTCGGTTCCATTAACGTAATTTGCTTTCACTTGAATGATGCCTTTCCAGGGCCTGGTCCATGAAATGTACTTGTCTGACTGCAGCTGGTCACTCAGTTCAAGGCTGGAACCAGTACCAGTCATACTTGAGCAGGGTGAAGATGGCCAAGGAAAGCTCCACTTGCTGTTTGCTAAGAGAAGCATCATTTCCAGCCTGTGTTGTACCTGTTCTGCATCTCTGCTGCGAGGTGGGTGGCGTGGTGATTCAATTCGAGAGGCTGTCCCATCATTTTAATCTCTGCTGGGATTGAAGTGGTTTCTTAAAATCAAGAAGCCTCTGGTAGCTTGGGCTAGAGTTGCTTTTTCTCTCCCTGGGAGCAAGTAACAGCCTTGCTGCCAACCAGCAAGGTTTTCTGCTAACATAGCTACGCCGATGGCTGTAAGCAGGCTCCAGGTTGGCTCATGTCTTAACCATCATTTAGTTTTACCTTAACACAGATTGTTTTTCCAGTTCTGACTAGCAGAAGCTGTGAAGAAGTCAGATTAATGATGTGTTTCTCATGGTATCGGTTTGACTTAGTATGATACAATTTCCCCCTTTAACAAAATGGGTTGCTCAAATATGTATGAGAACAGGTGAACGTTTTCTGCCTGAACAACTATACCAGGAACTATATGTTTTGCATAGGTCTGCTGTCTCTGCAGCTTGGAGAGCTGAAAAGGAGTGTGGTAGGCACTACAATAACTTGGTAGTGAAAGGGAACTCCCTTTGAGCAGAGCGTTTCCTTGGCTGGATGTGAACAAAACTTTTTGTCTGGACACCCACCGGGAGTGAAGAGAAAGGACTTTTCCCCGTCATGACTGTGAGCTGGCACTTGGCCTCTCCCCTGGCTCTTCAGGGTGCCTGGGTGCCAATTTCTCATCCTCTGAATTGTGCCTAAACTGGTGCCCAGAGCTGAGGGAATGGATATCCCACGTGGGAACACTGAGCCTGGCGTGTTATTCTTCATTCTCTCAAAAATGGAAAGTCATTAAAAGTAAAGATGATGGATAAATGGTGTTTAATCAAGAACTATCTTTAAGTGGGTTCAATTGTGAAGTAGCAAAAGGGTAGAGAGGCTAATTCCTTTATATTAAATAGCTCCACTTAAATTTGATTGTCAGAAAAGGGTAATACATGTTTTGTGGAATAAGGAAACGTCACTGCTAAAAAAGTAGGGCTAAAACGTCACTGCTAAAAAACAATTTTCATTGTTTTTCCCCAATTTTAATATTTTTGTTGGGAGAGGAAAGTCTCCTTTCTGCATAAAAGACAATTTAGAACAAATAGAGAAGCTAGAAATATTGGTACAGGATTTTAAAACCCCTGATGCCATGTTTCTCTGTTGTTTCTCCCTTCAGTGCTCTGTCAGTCAGGATCTGAAGGGGAGCATGAGCTCCCATGATCACCTACTGCTGCATGACGGGCTGGTAGAGTCCACGGGGAAAGCTGCAGTTCCAGAATTGCTCCTAAGGCTCTTTCCACGTTGTTCATGCTTCATTACTGATAGGAGTAACTGAACAGGTGACTTCGTGATCTTCTGTTGCTGCAGCTTTGGTCAAACTGTTCCATATGTGGTTTTGTTAAAAGATATTTAACACAAGGTTTGTTCCCACCCCCCCCCAAAAAAAAAAGCAGTGACTGCAAGAGAAATTTCTCCTAACAGTTCCTCCTAGGCAGGATTACCCAGGTGTGTGTTTGTTGCATGGCTGATCTTGTTCAAATCTATAGAGGATAAGGGGAAATTGTGTCAAAGGCGGCAACCGCTTGGAGGTGTCGGTCTTTTTTCTTGGTTGGGGAGGACTTCTGGTGACTGCTTTGTCTTGTTTTCATCTTCTTCATGTCACAAGAAACAACTGCAGGGCAAAGAATTGGTAGAGCAGGTCTCAGTCATGTGTTTTCATAGTACAGGGTGATATTGGCTTCCAAATTGTTTTTTTCTCCCAGAAGAATGTAGTGATCATTGGTGACAGTAACTGAGTTGTATAGAAGACAGTTTCTTCCACCTGTCTGCTGAGTAGCACCTTGCTCCAGTGGAGCTGTTCTGCCCGTTTCTGGGAGTCTACTTGACATCAGTAAGGTTTTCAGTCATACTGGATGAAAATGAATTCTGTAAGAGCAATTTAGGCTTGCCTATTAGTCTATAGATGAGCTTTTAAACTGATGCTTAAACCTCATTGTCTGCCCTATTTGAAGTGAAAGGAAGTCCCCCAAGTAAGAGATCAGAGTCCCTTCAGTTGTGTTTTCAGCTTCTTTGTGAGAAATGTGATGTTTCCTTTCCCTCTCTGGAGAACACACATCCCTCTCCCTGCTAGAGCGGCTCAGCATTGGCATCTGTGCACACCTTCTTGCTCTGGTTTCCCCACTGGGAGCTTTCTGACCTTGCTGCCCACGCTGGCTCTCTAGAAACCACCTTTCCTTCAAAATCCCTCAATTAACTGTGAATGGTGCCAGGAAAGAGCCTGACCCTGTTAAACCTTCCCTGAGCCAAACCTGGCTGTTGGCAGAAGGACTCTCCGTATGGTTCAGCTTCTGGCATTTCTTTCTGTTCTTCGCAGATAAGCTGACTGGCCTGGGAGCCCGCTTGGCCGTAGCACAATTTAAGCTGTACATAATCACATGAGGAAAACAGAAGTGAAAAGCCAGTAAAAGTGTGGTTTCTGGAGCAGGCACTTGACCGGGCTGCGGCAGATCTGCTTTCAGGTCCCAGATCTGCTACAACAATCATCAGTAATTTTATGCAGGTCACTTAACGCCTCCGTGTCTCCCTTTCTAATTTGGTCAAATGGAGGGAGCAGTGCCTCTGCTTCATCCGATGGCGGTGCTTTCTGCTGTCCATCCTTTGGAGCAGGGCTTCTCTCTGTTCATGAGTTACCCAGCATGACGGTGATATGATCTTGCTTGAGGTCTGTGCGGTCTCCCGTAATAGTAACACAGACAATCAGTTAACTGAAACAGAAACAAGTATTCAAACAATATGCCTGTGAGGTTTCTCTCTTCATTGGATTTTGTGAGGATGTATACTTTGTTTGATTTACTTTATACCTCTAGGAATATTTATTTAGCTTATTTATGACATTATGGTTTTCTTAGAAAATCAGGACATGGTTCTGAGTGGTCAAATGGATAATGCCTTTATTCTTGTTGCTTCTCGTGTAATAATCCGTAGCCTTTACAAATACCTACTTCAGGCATTGAATGTATTAAAATTCTTGCATAGCTTTTCCTCTCTCAGATACGATGAAATACCTACCCCTAGCTGGCTGGATTCGGACCCTCTGTTCAGGCTGTGACAGCCACGTTACTCCACGCTCAACGCCACTGTGATTGCCAGACTTTCAGCATGACTCAGAGAATCTCGTTAACAGCAATAGTATGCATTTTATTTTTCCCTTTCAGAGATTGTGTCTGGTGACTGTGTGACTGGAACAATGAGACTAACCTCAGTTTTGCAGTAACAAAGCAGCTATGAGTTTTCTGGGTAAAGTATATTTTGTCTGACATACAAGTAGCTGTAGCTTTGCTGCACAATGGAGAAAATGACTTCATTTAACAGCTTTCTGTGCCAAGAAAGAAATAAAACAGTTCTGAGAATGTTGAAGATTTTTTTCCTGTTTTAATTTTAAACCTAAAAGAAAAAGCAGTTGCTATATAAGTCGAAGTCAATGGAATATATAAATCTTTATAAAGGTTTCATAAAGTAATAATGACTTTAGTATATATACCAAATGAGATTAAAGAGCTACATTTGGTTCTAATACAGAGTTTCACATTCAAAAGGACCATCAGTTTCCTGTTTAAAATCTACTTATATTGAACTGAATGAAGTTCAAACATAATGCCATTGTATTTCAGACATTTATCTTAATTTAAAACAGCTGAAAAACATTAATAACAGAGCAAGGAGATGTGGAGGTGTAGGCATTTCTACCTTCCCTCTCTGCTTTTTGAAATAATGAACTCAGATATAACACACTCCCGCTTACACCGCTCTGCCACTCGTGTAAGGGACAAGGTGCGCGGTGTCAGCCCCACTGGAATCACAAGAAAAGTAGTCTGTTTGAAGGGGTGAAGGACAGGAGTGAAACTTGCTCCACAAAGTGTCTGTTTCTGAACAGGTGGGTTAAACAATGATTTATTGGGGCAGTTTTTACCTTCTTCATGAAGTATTTGCAATACAGGCACACTAAGCTGAAACACTGGCACGAACGCTTTTTTTTGGCTTTGATCCCAGGCTCCTCTTTCTCTCCAGTGCAAATTCTCCCTCTGCCATGACTGTTTTTAAACATGTAGTGCCACAAACTCATACCACTGTGCATTTTACATGTCCTTCGTATGAATTTCACCTTCTCTATTGTAATTACACAGAGAAATTGTTAATTCTGCGCCAGTTGAGCTTTTCAGAATTGTTCAACTTCTCGAAGCTCTGAATTATTGTCAATAAAAATCAAAGTTGTTTTCTGTATTCCTGTTAGAGTGTTGTCTCTCAGGAGGAGATGGTGAGTGAAGCAAATGCATGATAAGGGCATCAGAGGTCAGTTTTAGCATAAGTACTTGAAATATGCTAATTTGGGACGAAGCATTCTTGTGCTAGGTGTTGTACCAATGCAGAGAAAGGATAAGTCCTGCCTCTGAAGGTCTGTAACGTAAGCAAGCTTCACAATAATTTTCCAGTGAGTTTTCACACGAGAACAAATTACCTTGAAACCCCTTCAGAATGATAAAGGAATCTTCTAGTTTGATGCTCCACTTATGTGGGAACACCTTTTCCCCAAAGACGCCAGATATCCCACTGATCAACGTATCTGTCTAGTGGAATAATGTGAGAATGTAGTTTTTATTATCAGGATCTTCCCAGGGAGCCTTAGATACTTTGTAGTGCTATATTCTTTGCAGTTCTCAGAATCATGTGCATTAAAGGTTGTTTAACAGCTGGTGAGTCACACAGCTTGTTCTTTGAGCTCGAATGCTCCATTAGGACACATCCACCAGAGGTATTTTAACCTTTGAAAAAATCAATACAAGTGGCTTAAGCATTCTAGGTTTTAAGAAAAAAAAACCACCACCAAGCACAACAGAAAACCCTAAATAACAACAAACTGCCTGCATGAGGCGTAATAAATTAATCTCTGTTTACTGGGCGTGTCTTAGGTGTGAGGAATTTGCTAGAGAGCAGCACAGTTGTGGTCTAAAAAGACACTGTCCTTCGGCACCGAGCAAAGCTGAGCCGCTGGAGGAAGTAAAACATCTTCTGAGTTAAAAAATCTCTAGTTCATTTTGTTCAGCATTACATGTGGGGACAGGAATGGCACTTGGGAGAAGAGTACTCCCTAATTTCACTGAGGAGTTGGTCCTTTCCCTAAACCATGAACTGTAGTTACTGCAGATAATTGCAAATATGGCTTACATGTAGCAAGCCACAGTGCTTGACTAAGTAGCCAGAAAGAGAGAGGAATTCTGTGGGCAGCATGTATTTCCCTCTAGTTTATATGTACGTGATGTTAAATGAGTTGAACTAGCACTGTTCTAGCCAAACGTCTTGAGGAAATGAGGTATATGCTGCCACTTTGCCGGCCGGTGCCAGCGCCTCTCCTCTGTGATATAACTTTTGGTGGAGAAAGGCTGATTTGAATCAAATTTGACTGTGAGATGAAGGGCTGAAGGATATTGCAGTCCTCCAAATTTCATGAGAGAAGGCAGTCCAGCAGAGGGAAAACAAATCAGTG
>NW_010515674.1:17341-17675 GCF_000687285.1 Phaethon lepturus
GGGAAAATACTGCAGAATTAGCTCAGCTGCGTTATTAGACACCCGAGAATCCAGCTCTCTGCCACGCGCACACAGGACATAACCGAAGAAAACCAGATTTCCAAACTTCTGCCTGTGCCATGATTGCTTTGCGTAAAAAAGCAAAGCGGTTTGATTTTCTCTGGCGGTATAACTTCAGCGGTTTTGTTTCTCGTTATGTCTCCTCGGGATAGATAAGCTAGCTGTATCAAATCACCAGCCAGGTGCCGTTAACTCCTGGACTTCCTCTGCTTTGGCCTCTTTGGCATCAGTTTGATCCCGAGCACGGGGTGGAGAGGTCTCACTACGCCTCCCA
>NW_010515675.1:0-11647 GCF_000687285.1 Phaethon lepturus
GAGCCGCCAGTTTCTCCAAGAGAATGTAAAAACAACATGACAATCCAAACAAAAGTTTGATGAATAACTTTCAAAAGGTACAAACAAATTTCATAAAGCTTTTTTCAAACACATCAGAGTTGAGAAATGTGCCAAGGAATCAGTAAAGAAGGTGGATGATCAGGATATGAAAAGACAGTTGAAGGAAGAAAATGTACCAGTTAAAAAATTAAAATAAAATAAAACAAAATAAAACTCTTTATTTTATTAGTCTTTACTTTATTAGTAAATCACTTTATTTGATATGAAAAAGCTGGTTAAATTCCTAAGCCACAATTCTTCTAAAGTAAGAGGCCATCAGAAAGTCCACCTCAAAATGAAATGTTTCTAAACAAGTTTAGTCTAAACTAAGTCTAAAACAAGTTTATCAGACAAAAAGATAATATGAACAGTGCCAAGTCACCAGCATGAGATGGTACCTATCCAAGAATCGTAAGATAATGGAAGAATGAACTATACGAATTGTGATGCACAGTCTTAGTTTGAAACAATTTATTAACTAAGCAATGGTGGAAACACTTTTTTTAAAAGCTCCTTATGGGTATTGAAGGAACTACAGACCAGTAACTCTAACATCTGTATTGCGCAAATCAGCAAAAAACAGAATGAATGGACATATTAGTAAATGACATGTAATAGGAAGGAGCTACAACTACTTCTGTAAAGAGAAATAATGCCTCACAAATCAATGCAATTTCTTTAAATGCAGCACAAGAGAATGAATAAGATTCACCTTGATGATACAGATTATTTGGATTTCCAGAAGGCATTTGACAAGGTCTCTTACCAAGGGCTCTTACAGAAACTAAAAAGCCAGAAGATTAAAAAGAAGACTCTTGCATGTATAAATAATCGGTTAAAGGATTGGAAACAAAGATTAAGAGTCCATTCTCAATGTAGAAAGAGAATTCCTGTGGAGCTCTACAGTCATGTTTTTGGGTGTACTGCTCAACATATTTCTAAATAACTGGAAGGAAGAGAGGGTGAATATAAAAAGTCAACATTTCCTTATGATGCTAAGCTATTTTAGGCGGTAGAAAAAAGGGCTGACTGTGAAGAAGTGCAGGTGGGATACTGGGATTCAGATACTGCAGATGCTTCTTAGTCTTAACCTGGAACTATATTGTACCTTCAGAGACGGGGCAAAAAAAGGATAGATGAAATTCATTGAAGGTAAGTTATAGGTAAAGATGCAGATGGAAAAATGATAACCCTTATTTCAGATATAGTCTCACAGACTCTAAGCCAGCCTCTACCATTTAGGAGCAAGGTCTTCCAGTTACAGCAATGAAGAAACTCTTTTGAATCTTTAATGCTGACCTCAAGTAAGTACTGGGGAAATTTCAGAAGAGTGGGAAAAACCTAGTGTGCCGATCTTTCAAAAGGGCAAATAATATGAATAAACAAAAGCCAGTTATCCTGGTTACCTGCGAATTATGGGAGGATAGTAACACTCCGTGATTTCATCCAAAACAGCTCATGTACAAATTAACTCAATATAATTTGTTGACAGAATGACAAATAGAATTAATAAAAGTAAATTGTGTTATATGCTTAGGCTTCCATAGACTTCATAGGGTTTTATGAAAATCTGATAAAAATTTGAGTATAAAACCCACAACAATATAGCACTTAATACTTGATTAAGTGAGAGTGCAGAAATGACTGCAGACAAGGAATAAGCTTCACAGGATTTAGAATTTACCGTATTCTTCCAGAGCGATGAAAACCTGTGCAGAACCCTTTCTAACCTGGGTTAGAAAGCCCAGGTGTTCTTCAAACAAGAATAAAACACTCATGATAAATGCATTTGTACCATAGATTAGACAACTAATTTTGTGGTGGAGTTACTGACTGAAAGAATACCTCAAAAAGAACTTGTTGTAGACATAAAAGGAAAGGAAGTTGTGGCTTAAAGGTGTCATCACAGCATCACAGAACCTTCCACCTGATGCTTCCTAAAGTATAGTATAAACATACAGGCAATCTCAGCAACCTCTTTCAAAGCCAATACCTCCAACTACAATGGAAAACTTGCATTGAAATTGTAATTTCAATAACTTGAAATTGCCTACAACCAAAAAGCTCTAACTCGTATTCAGGTCAGGCTAATCTCACACACACACAAAAAAAAAGAAAAAAAAAAAGAGAAAAAAAGAAGCCCATCAATTCATTAAAGACTAAGCTGGAAATCATGAAAACATTTTCCAGATTAAGGTTACACTGAAAATGTTATCTATTATTTCCTATCACATGAATGTTTATTTATCTTTAATTTATTTATCTGTTTATCTTTAATTGCATTCTTTCAACCTTTTTTTTTCCAGTTATATGCAGGTCTATAGGTTTTTATTTTTAAAAGCAAGCAAAAAATTTTATATATTGACTATCAAGAGGTTTGTCCACAGCCAAGTTACTTTAGATTTGATTTTTGAATATCTGTCACCTCAGGTAAAAGAAGGAATGGCTGTGAAGATAGAGCTGCATTTTCTCTTCAGAGTCATTCAAATGCAGTTGCTCCAGTCTGTCACCCATTTCTTTCTGTCCTGTTTCCATTTCACTTCTTGTTTAGCCATGTCTGTCTTTGCATCCCAGCAACATTTTTATTTAAATATTTTTAACCCAAACTTTTCCTATCCTGTCCTAATCCTTAATTTAGATTAGCAAATTAGTTTTGCTAATAACCAATCACCTTCCACCTAATCATAATCTGTTTCCCCTCATCCCAATCCCTTCCTTTTACTCGGTCTTCATCACGTTTCCATACCTCACCTCATTACAAGTCTGTCTTTGTTATAACAGCTTGTCAGAGTTTCTCACAAGACTTGTCGAATGAATTGTGCTCCTTATCTTTCCTCAGATCTGTCTTTTGAACCCCTCGTTTCTCCAGGTTGCTTGCGTTATAGCTGGAGGCCACTTACAACACAAAAAACACAGGACAACTCGACTTTAATTCTGGCATTGGCTCCTACCTTCCCCTTGCCCTGCACGAAGCAGCAAGTAAAAAGGAAGAGTCTCTGACTAGTGATAGGATCCAGGACAGGGACTCACCTTCTGTGAAAAAGGCCACATACGGTTCAACTAACAGTAGACACTGTGAAAGGATAGCACATGCTTGGGGAAGAAGATTCTTTTGAAATTTTAGCTTTTTAATATGAAGGAAGTTGGCTGAGCATATATTTCAAATGTTTATTATTTGGCCAAATTTCAACAGATTTTGAAGGGGCCAGCAAAAAACACATCCCTGATCCATATTTCAAGTCTCTGTTGGAAAGGAGGGGGCTGCTGTTCAAAGAAACATGACAAAAATAATGTATTGCTGAACCACTTTGGTTGAAATTAAAATAAAATGCAAAAATAAAAAATCTTAGCCTGAGGCTGACACAAAACATAGAGAAATCTCCACCAAAAGGACTGAAGTTGTGCCAAGTCATAAGCAACTGAAAATAGGGACTTATAATGGGGACTGATAATGAAAATTATTGATAATATTAATTTTAATATTACTAATTATGTGATGTCACAATCCTGCCTGTAATAACTGACAGGTAGCACTCTCTTATATAAGCTAAAAGTAAAGGCACATAATTTACCACAACTGTATGGAGAAGAAGCCACATAATTATGTATCTTTCTCTTACAGCAAAGTGGGTGAGATAAGAAACTAGGTGATGGAGGATTTTGCTTCTCCACAGAAATAGGATTTTCACTGGTTTCACCAGTTGTGCAAATTTGTTTTTGTACAGCTGTATTTTCTTTTAAATCCTGAGGAGCAGACATTTGTCCCCTAGGACAATTTTTCAAACATGTATGAAAATATCCCTAGCTGCTGTGTAGGGTGAACCAAATCCATATCCAATATCCATACACAATTATGTTCCATTAGTCACCCTTCCCTCCACCCCCTCCTTCCTTCCTATTACTCTTTTACCAAAGACACCTGGTTTTTTATTAACTATTGCAGAGATTGAGGATGTCATCCTCGAGCTACTGAGTACCAACTTTTCACTTGACATTTTGTCAGAAAAACTCTGCTTCCTTAAAGACTGAGTGCTGTAAGCACTTTTGTCACCAGTATTGCTGATCAGTGTACTCTCCTACTTTACCTAAATAAGTAGCAGTCCACTTAACCTTTAAGAATTCTAGCATCTCTAATAAAAGTCTCATTATTTTCCCCCTCCTACTCCAACACCTTGCTTGTCAAAGGTCAGTAAGGGAGTGTTTACCATTCAGCTTCAGAAACATCTCTCAGCAAATAATATGAATTGTCAGGTATTGTCTTGCATATAATACTTCCAAATTGCAGTCTGAGGTTGGTGGGGTCTCTGTCCTGGGTTAGATTCATGTCTGTTTTGTAATGGATTTCACTAGGCATAAACTTGGAAAGGGAGAGGGGACCAAGCTGTAATAACTCAATATAGAATAAGCCTAAATTAGTGTAGGTAGGGATCTGATCTATGTGCAATGTAAGTGGCATCATATGCACATGAGAATGTATCATTTGTGCATTCTTTCTTATTCAAGCGAGCCTGAGCTCTTTGTAAATATGATTTTCTGATCTGCGACTGTAATTTAAAAAAAAAAGGCAAAATATTACTAATTTATCTTGCTAACTCTTTTCTATTGTTGCCAATGAAAATTCCTTCTGATTGTCAAGGCATGTGCCTAGGTTTTGGAGTCCTTTATTTAAAGCTTTCTCTTAAAGAAAGCAGTGGCTTCAACAAGATTTCTTATCACTTGAATGTATTTGCTAGTATGATACCTGAGCTTCTTACTGTTCATAGAAGGTATAAAATGCCTATCTTGGCCACTTAGACCAGAAGGTCTCCAGTTGTCTCTTCACATTTCTTAGATCTTTATACAGGAACACATGTAGTCCTGCATGTGTATTAAATGCATGTTGCAGTAAGCATGTATACTAGAACCAGATTTTGCATTAACCTATTCATGTAGAAATATCCTTGGTTTATCACAGAGCACAAGGTTGACTTTAAAATCATGTTGCCCTTTAGTATAACCTTCGTGGCACACTCTATTGGTTGCATTATGCAGTAGCTTTATAAGGCAGTAATATTATGCCTGATGCTCTGATGTCCTATCACACCTCAGAGAACACACCAATTAGCCACATCCTAGATGGTAATCAGCCTGCTCCCCACCATTGTACTGAGAGAGGGTCTAGCTGTGCTTTTGAGCAATGCATGAAACTCTGATGTGCTTTTCACTTCTTGTGGTGGTTAGATGAAAAGATGCTGCCCATGGCACCACACAGAATTTCCTTAAATCATTTTCAGTGCCAGAAATGCTGTGCTGAGTTGGACAAGGTAGTGAGGTTGGGTTCATATTCAGTACTAGGGAGTGAAGTCTCCTTGACCATAAAAGGTGATAACAAGTATTTCCAGTAGCAGAAGGCCTTTAACTGTTCAGGAGTAGTACATGCAAGGATGTGTAGACACCACATTGTTTCAAGGCATGACTGTGGCTTTGCCATTTGCCTTTGAACAGATAGGAAAGCAGCCTGTCATTTGGAGGAAGAAGTTGGGGTTTTCTGGTCCTCTTTGTTCTAGCTGTGAAAATAACTGGGGTCTGTCACTTCTTACACACTGCAGTACATTTTTCCAACACACAAGTTAGTTGTAGAGGTTGCACATTATTGTTCTAACCTCAACTCTTTTGAGTAACAAAGCAAACACTCCGTATATTCCTCACTCTATAGTATGAAAGAGATACAGAAGTACCACATACTCTCCCCACACATATAGTACAGACACCCATTTTCCCTTGCATGACTGGAAAGGTTACGCTAATCTCCTCAAACTTAAGGGTTCAGAGGGCATGGTTAAGCCTACAAGCCTGAGTGTGGTTCACCACCCCTACAAAGGGAGACTAAGTGGTAAGAATGGCTGATGGTGACACCCCAAAATTTCATGCCAAAAATCCCTTCATACTTCAAGGAATTCCAAACCCAACTTTCCCCATTCTTCCTGGCTAAACATATATTTCTTCTAGAGCTCTATCTTACCAGTCCTCCTGTTTCAAAACATTGCTGCCTTTCCACATAAGCTCTAAATTCTGTCACCCAAATTCCATTGGCTCTAGAGCTCAGAGCCCTGGATGATACCTTTTACTCAATAGTCCTGCTGTCCTTGAACATTACCCTACCTGTGCTCTGAGGTTTCCACTCGTACTTACTGCTGATTTCCCACTGGAGCACCGTCTCCTTACTAGGTGTCCCCATGATAACTATACTTACCAGGAATCTTCCCACGTGGAATTTAAACTGAAAAAAAAAAAAAAGATATGTCAGAAATAAATATGCACATGAAAGCGCTACCAGATTCACTCTATTATTATTAATAAAACTATCATTTTGGTGTGTTCTTCAAAACACATCCTTCTACCCAGGGACATTATTGTCTCTTCCTAGTCTAGAACAGGCTATTAATTCAAGCAATTAAACATTTCAGCTAACAACTTTTATCTCTCTTTTTAATCAAAGGCCTATGTGCACAGACAAGTTTATGTCTGAAAAATCAGTATCTTTTTATCAATATTTTAACAAAATATTTTCTGTTATTGCACAAGTAAATATAGATTTGGAAAGGAAATGCATTACTGAGGAAACATTACCTAGTTAGCTCCAAAATTTGTGCAGCTTACCTGGCCATGTTTATCACAAAACAGCCAGAACAGCAAAAAGAACAAAAAAAAAGTAACGTGGGCAAATGTGATAGTATGTGTGTGTCTTCATGTAAAACTTTATGATTTTGTGCTTTACTGAATCCCAGTTCTTAGTCATATTAAGAAAAATTGATGCATGTTATTTCCACTGTTAACCAGACAAGGGATAAAACCAGATTCAGTCATGTCCCGGTATGGAAAGCATTATTTAATGTCATAGGTAACATGGACAGTTGAAGGCAGTTGCAGCAGGGAGTAAGGAAGCCTTCAAGAGGTGAAAATTAAATCAAAGAAGAAGAAATTCTGATATTTTGTATCTAAAGCTCCCCTGTGGAGACAAGGATTGGGCATGACCTTGATCTTGCATCACTGCTTGCAGAAACAGGCTGTCCTGAAACCAGCTCTGCCTACCCTCAGCAAGTGGTGATATACTATATAGAGGAGCTCTCTTTTATTGCTGAGGTCTATTGTAATGGTCTTGACAGAACACAAGCTACACATTGCATCTTCTTTTTACCTACCTTTTTGTTCGTATGCTGTTGCTAGAATAGCTTTGGCTGTGTTTTATTCTGTGCCACTAGCTTCTGAGACATAGATGTTCTGCAGTTAATGACCAACAGACATTGAAATTTTTGGGTTTATTGTATCAAGAAATAAAAAAAAAAAAGTTCTTGAAAAGTAAAAGAACTGGTAGCACCCCTCAAAACATGTTTCCCAGATTTGAAAAAGTGGTTGTTATGAAATATTTGTTAAAAAGGGAAAAAGGTTTTGTTTTTCTTTTTTTTTTTTTAGTAGATAATCTATTGCCAAGTAGGATGGGAGTTATTCAGGGTAACAAAGAGAAGATATACCAAGATATAGAAGATATCTACTGTCTTGTTACTATATATTTATGCATTATGCTGGTGATCTGCCATGTGGTTAACATCTTTTTAGGCTTCTTTTTTTCTTCCCCTCCTTCTCTTTCCAACAGCCCTGTGAGTCACTCTTTATATTAAATGTTTTCTTATTCCACCATCCCCAGCTTTCTAATTTCTATCCAAACCTGATAGTCTCTGCAGACAACATGAAAGTGAATGTTGCTTTTCCTTTCAAGACTTGTAGTTCTGATGCAGACATGTAGTCTTAATGTTGCTTCAGTGCTGTTCACTAAAGCTGCACAATAGCCATGGGTTCAAGAACACTGTAGCTCCATGATGGTATCACGGAAAGATAACTCTACAGTTGTAAATACTTGCAGAGGTACAATAAAAAAACATATTAGGTGTTCCTGCTTTTTGAGATCTTCTGTCCTGAGGACTGTGCACATATACAAGAACAATCTGTTGCTATCAAGCAATGTAATTTACTCTTTCATTCTTCTAACTATTCAGTCAGGATCTGGTTGTGATCCCACTTCACGTTATGGTTAAAGCTAAAGCAGAGACACCAGAGAAGCACATTCTAGCAGACACTGTTTTAAAACTGCAGTAATTGCATTGTCTTGAGTTCCAGATATAATAGCACAAAATGATAGCTCTTTAAGTGCTTTATAGGCACAGGTACTTCCTTTGTTACAGAAGTGAGAATTCCCATTCAACACTGAGCATGACATTTACTTCAATGGTCATTCAGTAACCTCCATAACGTGAATAATAAAAATTAATTGGGGACTGAAGCAAAAGTGCTATATATCTTTGCTAAATCCCTCCATGTCCTGGGTATCATAAAGCTTTCAATCAAATCTTTTTTCCTGTTATCTATCAATATACAATAACATTTTGGGAGAGCTTCTCAACACCTTGTTCCAGCTGCTAAGCAGCATGTCAAGTCATGTCCGTGTGGTTTTCTCAAAAATATGGTTGAATGGTTCTTAAGAATCCCACTACTTCAATGCATATTCTTTGATAGGCTGTCTACTGTGTTTTAAGATTTGAAAAACAACTCAGAAGATTTTTTGGCCACTGCCTGTAAAGTGAAAGGAGATGATTATCCTCTAGAGAGCAAGTGATTAAACAGCAGCTTATTGATAGCTAAGTTAAACAGCAGGTGGTTCCCAGTCTTCAAAACTGTATTGATTTGCTTTCATTATTTAATGTGGTTTAGGTCTGGTTTTGTATCACCTCAACTTTAAGAAAAAAATGTTAGTATAAAAAAATTTTAGTTGGGGAACAAAGGTATTAAGACTACTAGAACTATAAAATAATATTTTAAAAATTCCATTAAAATTATAAAATTCAGGTATAAAACTTTATATAATGGATATCTAGCTATGTATCTGGTAAATATGTTATATAGCTTTTGTATATATTTACTACCTTGTAAATGCAATGGTGACATTCATATAATTTTCATTAGTATATTACTTTTGGTCAATCATTTTTCTTATTTAATCATAGTTATAGACAATCAATAAAGCCAAATAAAAGAACACTGCTATCTGAAGGTTGAAGGAGAAGGCAATAGGATGCCATAGATATTTCTAAAGGAAAAGAGAAAGTTTGCTGTAACTCCACAAGATCTAGAAAATCTCAGGACTCTGCAGATGAAAACTACCAGATATGCTATTGCCATATTTATGTTGAGGGTTTAGATCAATGATCTAAACTGATCCACTAGATCTATTTTAGCTGGATTGTTAACAGTAAAGTTAAAAAATAGAAAAAGCATCTTAAATGCTTAATGAAAACACGGAACTTAGAAAGTATTATAAGGTGACGTTTGGGAGGGGGTGATACTGGACTGAATTTGCAAACTGATTTTGCAAATTTGACATTGGTTTGCAACAAGTTGCAAACTAATCGAGGAAGAAAAACTATTCTCATAGTAAGGAGTTTTATTTACCCTAAACAAGGATGCCGTATCATCTCACGGGATGCTAACAGTCTTAATGCATGCATTCAAGAAGCCATTAGACAAATTCATGTATCAGCTTTCAGCATCAGTAACTTACAGTAAGGCCTCTAAGAGAGAAAATCAGTAATTTGGCTATAAACCTATTGTATATGCTTGACCTTGAAAGACATATTGAAAAGCAAATATTTTAACATTAAAAACATCCATGATTTTACTATCATGCTTAAATCATTTTACTAACTCTTCTTTAACTTCCATATTGCCTGATGAAAGGATACTTCATCATTCTTCACCATTCATGGTGTTCACCTCAAGTCATGGACATGAATTTTGTTTCATTAACAATTTTCAGAAATCACTTATGACAACATAGGATTTTTTTCCTCTTTGATTTTTTATTGTGACTCTTCCCTACCAAAAACTTTAATGTATGTTTCTACACTCTTATTCACAATGTACCTTTTCAATGTATTTGTGAACAAATGTAGATGCCATTTTGTAGATATCTATTTAGACACCTAGCGTATTAGCTACGTACAGTAGTTATGCAAGCAAAGTTGTCCAGGCAGTGAAAGGATTTGTAAAGAATATGTACACTGCCTTAAGAAAACCAGGCAAATCTGTGCCCTGCACACTGCTGACCAGAGCTCCGTGAGACCCCACTGCAGTGTGTGTTTCACCTGGGATTCAGCCTACCTGTAACTGCACTATACAAGTGGACTCTGAGCCTACAAATCCCACTTACCATCAAGTGAGGTGATATCTTGTTAGCCTGACTTTAGTGTCATTGGGTTTTTGTGACTAGATGGGCTACAGGGTCAAGGCATGTGAGGACACACGTTTATTTCTGGCCCACACGTGTAGGCAACAGAGTTGGACATGGAAGTACATTGGCTTGGATTTCCCCTTAGTCTGCCCTGAAACTCACTGCAGTCAGAGTGGACACAGAGCCACACAGTGTGGACAGCTATTGGTTTTGTGTTTGTGTAGAAAGGTGCACTGGATGGTTTCAACAGGAATGGATATGGACAACACAAGGTTAAACAGCATTTCCTGATCACAGTTCAACTACATTTCCCAGTTCCTCTTTTACCTTTCCTTTATATGTTCTTAACCAATGGGTATATGTCACAGCCTACCAATAGGTCCTTGTCTTCAAAGACCCAATCACCTAATAAGCGTACTACCTGTACCATGGTCTGCCGCAGTCAAAACTTCTTTAAAGAGAGAAAAATATTGCCACCTTTAGACCTGAGGATGAAAAAGATTTAAAATAACCCTTCTTTAGGAATGCAGTAAGTCATCCTGTATTCCTATTTGAGCCCCCACTCAAGGAATATTGACTTTTCCCAATGCCATGGATAAGTTTGCCCTGGAATAGTACTGAATTCAACTTTCTCCCCAAAGAATCTGTAGAGCCATGGTTATAATATTCCTCCAGGAATCACAGAATTGCATTTCCTTTGGTACATTAAAGTGTTTTCTGACATGCTCAGTATGTATTATGGGCAATATATGGAAGACAGGGAAAACATTCTTCCTTTAGCCTTCTTCAAAGGAAGTGTGTCAGACACTACTGCACTTCTGGGGGCGTAACAAGCCAGTACCTGACTAAGATGGACTCTCTTAAAACTACAGTGTTCCTAAGCATTAAAAAAAAGCAGGTTTTCTGGCACTCAAGGCACTCCATTCTAGAAAAATGGCATATATCCAGAGTTCAGGTATCTCTTTCTTATGGGAAATAATTTGATCCTTTGTTGTTATTTTCCTTTTAAAAGTTGTTCCATTTTTACACTATTTCTGTTAATTGACTTTTTTCTTGGTCTCTTCATTTCCATTCAGTACTGAGAAATTATGCATCTATTTCTAAGCTTAGTTTTTTCTTTTTAGTGGCTCCTGGCTTTTTTATGGGTTAGAAATAAATTGTGCTGAGCAAAAAACTGTACTGGTGACAGCACCTGGAGTAGAGTAGAGTAGAGTAGAGTAGAGTAGAGTAGAGTAGAGTAGAGTAGAGTAGAGGGAAAAAGAAGGGAAGGGAAGGGAAGGGAAGGGAAGGGAAGGGAAGGGAAGGGAAGGGAAGCGAAATGAACTG